>NW_013670435.1:70418-78848 GCF_000517525.1 Limulus polyphemus | reverse complement strand
TCCCACATGGAGGATGTGAAAAGTAAATTTTTTTTTTAGGTTTTATATTAATATTTTAAATAACCAAAAAATAATGAATTACTATATTGATAGTATTGTTGCGTCAGCGAGTCACATGACTAGTGTGACGCCACGTTTCTAGAACTATCCCGTACCTTGGCGAATGCTCTAGTATTTACTAGATATAGGGTAGGCTGGTATATAAAAGAGGGTGACAACGTGACGAGAGAAGAATGTAATGTGTGTGTAGATAGTGAGCAATTGAACTGCAGTCACAGGGTATTGTTGAAGTTAACGTTCGTTCGTTATAGTGTTTGTTTTAGCGCGAATATTGAAAATAAGTGTATCGTAAAGTTTTATTCGGAAAGAATAAACCAGTTTTATTAAGCATGGACTTGTGTAGCTAAAGTTTCGTCGGAACGAAGTTATGGAAAGTTAATTAACAAACGGAGACGTAACAATAGTATTGTGATATTATATTACATTTACTGTCGTTAATTTATACCGCCTCCAGTGGCACAGAGGTATGTCTGTAGACTTACAACGCTAGAAACCGGGTTTCGATACCCGCGATGGGCAGCGCACAGATAGCCCATTGTGTAGCTTTGTGCTTAATTCCAAACAAACAAACAATTTTATGACACGACATCATGTTTCGATAACTCAAAATTTGTTGAATATTATTGTTACATATATCGTATTCAAACAACACATACAAATACAAAAATGTATTATAGAGTATTTATTGGAAAGAAAACATAGCTATTAACCACAAAATGATCTTGACTAAGCAGCATATTGTCAGCCAAAATCGTGATGCTTAACGGTGACGCAATTTTAAAAATAAGGTCATAGGTCACTGATATCATTTGACAATTTTTGTCATCTTTTTTATCATTTATAGCCGGAAGCAGTGACTAGTGTAATGGGCAAAATAAAATATAAAAAGAAATAAGTTAATGAATAACAATCAAGTTGAAGCTGACTAGATTTAAAAAACGGAATTATTTTGATCAACATTAACAACAAAAACTGTAAGATGAAAAAATATTTTGATGATTTTTAACAACAGTATTTTACAATAGAATTTTGGAAATTTCAAAGTCTGAAGAAATGTAGCAATGTTAAATCCAATAGAATTATTTTTAAAACAGAAACTAGATACAGTTTAAAAAGGAAAAAAATCGAGATATCAGTAGCATCTTTCTTGTTCAGAAAGGATTACGTGGATCTCTCCAGATGCTCCAAAGAGTTTCGTTCATTGTTTAGCCAACACATCTGTGTAACATGTTAACGAATGGATGAGTGGCTTTTCAGCAACTCTTCTGCTGCTGCCTATCAACTGGCTGAAAAGAAACCTAATTAATTTCTTTTTCGTATCCAACCAACAAGAAATTAAAGCAAGCACTCTATCCCTCTTGCTCAGAGCAACGACTGTAATAACGTAATTGCTTTTGCAGAAGTGCATCCTTAGTAACGAAACCTATGCTTTTCTGGCTACCCACTGGGACCTAGTGTGGTTGCAATATGACCACTTACAGAGGCTATAAGGAGTGGAGCTTTGGGTCAGATTCAAATCTTTTGAGATGGAGGCTTATTCCTGTCTAGCAATGTGTTTGATTTGACAAGTTCAAAATATGTTGCCATATAAATGGTTTCACTGAGAAATAATGTCTCTAACACCCATGTGATGCTACATGAACTTACTTGGATGATACTTTATGAAATTATCTATTAGGATCTCCTCACAATCTGTTACTTCAATCTAATCCTCTCTGTCAGTGGGCAGTGTAATTACCATAATAACACGTGTGTGTGATGTTTGCTAGACCGACAAGAACCAGGAGTTTTTCCATGAAGAGAGGGTAAACGTTTGTAATATAAATAAACAGCAACTTCATCTTCAACGAAATCTAAGCCATGGTGGAATTTCTCTGGTAACGAACCACTCATATTAGAATGAGAGAGGAAACATGAGCAGAATATAGAAAGTGGCTTTCATATTTTATATTGTAAGTGTGAAATTATTGAATAAACTTTGTCTTGATTATCCTGAGGAAGAACCATAGTGCAAATTATTCTGGATTTAACTAGTTTCATCCTATGTAATCACCAGAAATCTTGACCTAGCATAGTCTGGTAAGCAAATGCTAATCCCCTGTTTTTGCTCGATATAGGGTGTGTAAACAGCCATACTTGTTGCTTTTGTTTTGCTCGCCAACTTCTTACTTACTTACTTGGATTTGGTTTTTCAGATGTAATTCTCTGTTACAGTGAAACATGTAATTGATTTATATGTCTAACCCACCGCAGAGCTGGAGCATGTAGTATATATACAGTTAACAATCAAGTATATCAAAGCTGATGGGCTTCCAGTTCCAAATGAATCATCCAATTCCAGTCACTATCTTCCCCCTCACTGCTCCTTCTGTTCTCAAAACTGATGAAGAAATGCTCATAGATCCAAATGTAGCCTTTCTTCAAAACTTCTTCCTGGGTTTTCTGAGTTATGTACGTAATTAATATATTGTCTGTTCTTTTCTTCAGTTATCCAGAAATCTCTCAGCCAATGGAGCTAAAAGCTATATCATCACAACCAAAAAGGAAATAGCTCTCTAGACCATTAAGATATCAAAGATTTTTTTACTTGTCTGTTTTGGAGATGTTAAAAACCCACCGCCATAAAAATGAAATCTAAGCTCATCTCTCACACGACCATAGTTTTAAAAGATTGAACATGGATATACTGAGCTTCTGAATGGTACTAAAACTTTCCCGTTAAATAAAGAAGGTGAAGCTAGTAACCAGGGTCAGCAACATCAAAGAAGGGTTTTAATCTCCAAAGGCTTTAGCTCCGCCAATGGTCTTAGTTGGAATAAAGGGAATGCAAGAACTACCCACAGAACCCCTTAATCATTATTCCAATGAAGTTCGACTCTGTGGCAGTGATGAGATGACAGCATTGCTGTCAAGCTCAAGTGATTGGCTCGATCCTGCCTCAGTTTATACACCCAAAGAGGGTAGTTGTGTTTAACGTATTGTTTTGTTAAGGATATTACATGTTTTTGAGATCTAACTGAAGGATTATTTCTGTTCATGTTTGTTCCATACTATGTTGTTGTTTTTTTCTTATTATATTTAATGAGGTTACGCATGTCTGTTTGGCTGAATTTTAAATGTATATGCTGAATTTTAGATTTAACAATCAAGTTTTGTTTATCGTTCATTTTGAGAGTGTAGTAAATTCGTTATGATATAAGTTGTTTTGTTTTATAAGCATTTTATTTAGTTAGAGTTACACATTTCTCCGTTATATATGTTTTCTGCATTTTATGCTGCCCAGTTTATGTTGTTTCTTGCATATTTTAATTTTTCTTGCACATACAAAAAATAGTTCAAATCAGTTATTTTATACTGAATACCTAAAAATATATTGACTTGTATTTTTGTTATGTTCAGGGAGATTATTGCTTGTATGGAGGTTGAGTACGTCGATATATTGAAACGATATTGGAACTCCACCATACTCCTACAGTTCATGTCACCATGTACGGTCATGCTCTATCTGACGGCCGTATATACATTTTGAGACAATGACATTGCAGCGTAGTTTCCATTGCAAAGGATACGTCTTAACGGCTTTCGTGTCAAAATTCAAGGCCTTTTAGATGCACGGATTTAAAGGCCTTAGTCAAAATCACACCACTGCTCTCTGTTTGCTTTCCTTGATTCTTCTAATGTACGGGAATAACGGATTCCCAACGCCTGTTTCAACAGTCCAATCACACAGAAATCCATAGTCGACTTGACCAATATGCCTTCATGTGGAATAGCAAAAAGGTCCATTTCATTATTCATCTGTTTTAGGTAGTGAATGATTGAATGATATGTCGTGGAAGCAGTATATCTACACGTAGCATATGTTGCTTCTTCAGACGGATATCCTTCTTGATTACTTAGCATACTGTTGCTTGGGACAAGTGGACAGATTTTGACACAGACCTTTGTGTTTATGGATTTTCACCTGTTAAGACGACGCCACACATTGATTACAACATCTGGGGTGCGACTTGTTGCATGTCTCTTTCTGGATGATCCTTGCACCCCAAGTTGATCCATATTCTTTTGTTTCCAATGTCATTAAGTACAAGAGATATCTCGATCTGAATTCAACTTTACGAGCAAAATATCTAAATATTTTGCGTCGGAAAGAGCTATAGCATACCCTTTCCAAACACAATCAATTTTTGGTGGCATCACAATACTTGCAAAACACTAAATAATTTCAGACTGATACATTCTGTTCCATTGTGACTATACATATATCGACTGTGGGTAACACATGACTTGCTGATTTCCATATTCAAAATCGTGTTTAATATAACGTACGTGTTGAATTTTTAAAGCATGAAATTGGAATCATTTTATAAGTAAATGATTAATTTTCCTGTGTTTTTTATTTTGCTGTTGTTTTCTCACTTTAAGTAAAGATTAATTCCCGAGTTCTTATGTTTTTCTACCCTTGTATAGTATGTTTGTATTATATTTTGCTTGAAAAGGTTCATTGTGTTTTAATTTGTGTGAAGGATTAATTTTGTATTCCTGAATATTATTGATAGGGTATATTTTATATGTCTACATTTTGTTTATGTCTATGTTAAGCACAAAGCTACATAATAGACTAATTGTGCTGTGCCCACCGCAAATATCGAAACCCGATTTTTAGTGTTATAAATCTTCAGACATTCAAACATTTTATATATATATGTTTTTTTCTGTTCTAAATTAACTGTTGAATTAGCTGTTTCTGTAGTAGTCACGGGCGTTATTCACACCTACAGCATTTGACGTATATAAATATTAATGTAGCATGTTAACATGTACAAGTTCCATGGTGTCAACGTCCTATCTAACTAAGACCTAAAGACTATAATTCTAATATAAGATTTAAAAAGACCACGTTCAATGTGTGGTATTTTTCATATCGTACATTTACCAGAGAAGACTTAGTTAAGACTCGTTAACTGCAAGTTCAAGACTGCCGAGTCACAAAATGTGTTGCTCTCCGAATTCGTCGCACAGAAAGAGACGGTACTGAAATGCATAAATCACAAATTACTGTATTTTTTGGAATATAAGACGCACCGGTGTATAAGACGCACTCTTATTTTACAGACAAATTTTTTTTTTGGGGGGGGGGGGAAGCTACAATCGCATTTGAAAGATTTATATTGAACAAAAATTCAATTTGATACTTTAAAAATTAGTATATATTGTTCTAAACACAAAAGAGCTCAAAACATCATAATAAGAAAATACCGTAAATCAAAAAAAGGTTTACTGTTATTTAGTTTGGATCAAAACCTACAAAATCTTCATTGCTTTCACTGTAATTTATTTTCTTATTGTTTAAAAGAAAAAAAACTACTATTGTTATAAATAACACATTAAATTGAACTAAACTATGCATGCCTATTTAAATATATTTACACATGGCTTGTGTATATCTTATATATACATATAAGCAGATTTTGACATCAAATTTTGGGGTAAAAAAGTGCGTCTTATACACCGAAAAGTACGGTCTATTCAATACTCATACACAAAACAAAAGGGCCAGTGTATCTTATGAATATGCTGAACTGGCAAGACATATGTACTTAAAAAAAACTTCGAAATTTTACAGATAAAGTTCGTTAGAGATACAGTCAAATAAATATAGACTGTGTTTGTAAGTTTAGCCATAAAGTGTGTATAGTCGCGACTTTTAAAGTGTAATAATCGCAGATTGTATTGTAATAACAGAGTAGAGAAGAATAATTTGTATTATCAATTGTGTTCTAAGTTAATTGAACAAACCTGTGTGGACCTTTGATGAAAAAAAATACAATTATTTAAAGCTCTGGATACAACTGTGGTGATTAAGTGTGTAATGAACATTTGTATATACGTTTGATTTGTTTTGAATATATTATTTTAAAACAAGTGGATTGTGTGCTGTTTGTTTATTGTTGAAATTTATCACCAAAAAGTCACAGACACCTACTTTAAAGAATCCTGCCCACCTATACATTTAAAAACTTTACAAATGTAGAATGCGTATTTCATCATTTTCTGCTACGTTGCTTTCTCATTTAATCCATAAGCAATTTAAAGTTAATATCATACACCTAATTCGAATACATAGTTGGAGGATAAAAAATACTTTTTTTCACAATGGTAGCAAATTTATGAAATAATAAACTTCAAGCATTATACAATTAGGTAGGCACGACACAGTTAATTGTAATAAAATATTTAATGAAGTTTATTTTTAAAGAAAATTATATGGATAAATGCACATAAACAAAGAAAACTAGTTTTAAATGTTAAGTTATTTATCAAATAATTCTAACAATGATGTAAATGTAGACTTAACTCATCATAATAGATTAGCATCTGCTTTGAATGCTATTGTTTATCTTGGATATATCTTAGAACAACGCAGTAGGTTGAGGCAGTTAATAGATTTCAGAATAATAAAGAAATGATATGGTAAAAGTAAAAATGTTGAAAGCACCAAGAGAATGGATCTAAGAATCAGAGAGCTGTCTCACTGATTGGAAAAAGGAATTATTGTCAACATACATAAAAAAAGAGATTTGTCGTTGTGTAGTTACTGAAGTAAATTTCATTATTATCCGTTCCAGGAAATGTTTTGACTATGATTTTGATGAAAAAAGATGAAAGATGCTTTCTTGAGAGAACAACAGTCAGGTTTCAGAGCTGGTAAAGGATATGTTGATCAGATCTTTGTTCTGAGGAACATCATTGAGGAACGGCAAAAACTTGTAGTGTTTAATCTTTTTGTAAAATTCTTTCGACTCTCAGTCAATGTGGAGTATGTTTAGATGTTATGGAGTCCCAGAAAAGATACCTAATGTGATAAGTATGCTACATGAGGGATCTATAAGTTTGGTGAGAGTCGGTCAAGAAAATACGGAGAGGTTCGAGGCTATACCTGTAGTTAGACAAGGTAACGTTCTTTCACCTCTCTTGTTCAACATTGTTATGGATTGGGTTATGAGGACAGTTTAGCATACAAATGGTGGTATTTAATAGTTAAAGCTATTAACACTGATAAGACAGATTTAGAACATGATGATGTATGTTTGTTGAGTCATGATACACAAACAATGACTAGAAGGACTGAGGCACTGGAACATGAAGCTCAGAAAGTTGGTTTAACTATTAACATTGGTAAGGCAAAAACGATGAGGTTAGATACAAATTATTTGGATCAGGTTATTGTGGATGGAGAGATAATTTAGAATGTGTCAACCTTTACATAGCTTGATAGAACAGTTAGTGTTGATGGAGATATACCCAAGGAAGTAAATACAAGATTGGAAAAGTAGGAGTTGTTTTTATTAACTTGAATGGAATATAGAATACTTAAGATTTATCTATTAAGATGAAGCTTACATTGTTTAGTACTTTGGCTCTTTTGATTTTGTTATATAGTTGTGAATTGTGGAAAGGATTAGAGGAAACTGAGCTTAGATTGAAAATTATGAGTGTAACCACTTAAGAAATATGTAATGAAGATCAGACGGTCTGACTAAGTAAGTGAAGAGACTTTAATAGAGAGAAGAGGACAATAATCTATTGTAGAAAAGCTCAAGTGATAGAGATAGATAATATGGGCATGTTCTAAGACTGAAGGAAAATAAACTGCCAAGGTTTGGTTTGTTTCGAATTTCGCGCAAAGCTACACGAGGGCTATCTGCGCTAGCCGTCCCTAATTTAGCAGTGTGAGACTAGAGTGAAGGCAGCTAGTCATCACCATCCACCGCCAACTCTTGGGCTACTCTTTTACTAACGAAATAATGGGATTGACCGTCACATTATAATGCCCCCACGGCTGAAAGGGCGAGCATGTTTGGTGGGACGGGGATTCAAACCCGCGACCCTCAGATTGCGAGTCGAGCACCCTAACTGCCAAGAAGCAATGTGCTGGAGGCCAATTGGAAGAAGACATAGGGGAAGACACAAGTACTCCTCCACTCATTAGTTTTAAGCGAACACCCGTTAACCTATTTTTATGACATTGTTTCATTTCGTGCTTAATCTAAAAAATTGCAGTTTTTTTTCTCAGATCACTTTGTCTGTTTGGCGCTAGAGTTCGTAGCTGTCAAGATTTGGAATGCATATTGTTACGTCTCCGTTTGTTAATTAACTTTCCGTAACTTCGTTCCGACGAAACTTTAGCGACACAAGTCCTTACTTAATAAAACTGGTTTATTCTTTCCGAATATAATTTTACAATACACTTAATTTCAACAATCGCGCTAAAACAAACGCTATAACAAACTATAATAACGACGTTAACTTCAACAATACGCCTCTCTCTGACTGCAGTTCAATTACTCATTACCCACACGTATTCTT
>NW_013670435.1:68723-70272 GCF_000517525.1 Limulus polyphemus | reverse complement strand
CAAGGTACAGGATAGTTCTAGAAACGTGGCGTGATAATAGTCACGTGATCTCGCTGACGCAACAATATATAGCTAACCCATGCAATGGGCTTCAAGCCAGCCTCCTTCTTATTTCGTATTGTGGATCATTAGTTAGTGTCCATGTTTCTTATAATATTCTTTGATATGCTACTTTCCCTATACTATATATTATATATAAAATAAAAGTTTACTTCTTGAAAATTTTTGTATTTGTATTCCAAATTACTTCACCATAATCAAAACTGAGGCTCAATTGGGTTAAAGAAAATCCTCTCAACCAGTTGTATATCATTCCAAGTACTCAGAATGTCATAACAATGTATACTTGTGTAGAACAGAGCTTTGAGTAACCGAAGTAAGATGTCATTTTGTTGAATTGTGGTCCGAAGCTTCACAAGTGGTGGCCAGTGCATTTTACAAAAGCTAAGTTGAATAGATTTACTTTACACCCCTAACCTGGCACTATACTGAGCTTATCATAACTTGAACAGTGCTTACTTGTTATTTCTCTACAGAGACACATACTGTTTTTCTATTGTTTCTTATTATTGCTTTCTTCCTTCTTCTTCCAAATACTTTTCAATCGACGACCATTCCTTAATTTCTCTGCGGATTTACTTTTTCTATTTAGGCCTTCTTAAGTATTTTATGTGGTGAGAGGTCAAACAACCCTGAAATGTGTATTCTGGGCTCCTGTGTAGTCATTTATATTTACAGCAATCAAGACGAAAATTGGCACGAATATAAAAAACATTTTCATGTGCCCAGCACAATTTGTGGTTTTCGTGAACTGTTCATGTGTATGTCAACCAACTTATATGGTATTTGGCACAGAGATACTTCTTGCAGATCCAAAGCGGCACAGGTGTATCTAGGAGCAAACACATGCTCTCAAGTTAAAACTTGATACCTACAGTTGTGAGATAACTGGTCATGCTATTGCTAGGGGTGTTTGGAGGAATGCCCTATAGGAAAATTATGAGCCAAAAGTGTTGTTTAAAACAATGGTTCTACATAAATTTAAAAATGGAAACTTTGGGGTGGGACAGAAACCAATTTTGGAAGAACAAAGTCTCCTCGCTCCTGCTATATCCGCCAATGCCAAATAGTGATAAGACAGTTTTCGATTTTTCTGTGTTTTCACGATTTTGCTGGTGTCAAAATTGGTGATGTTAGGATTGCTTGGTCTCTTTAATTTTGAATTTGAATTACTAACACACAATACAACAGTCCATACTGAATGTGAGTGTAATCTGTAATCTCTTATTATCTAGTGATTGTATTATTTGTGCATATATATATATGAATATCATGTGGAATACATATATATGAATCAATATATAACAAGTAGATGCATGTATATATATATATATATAAATATCATGTGGAATACATATGTATGAATCAATATATAACAAGTAGATGCATATATATATATATATATACATATATAAATATCATGTGGAATACATATATATGAATCAATATATAACAAGTAGATGCATATATACTTACACTTACCTATCTT
>NW_013670435.1:60569-68053 GCF_000517525.1 Limulus polyphemus | reverse complement strand
AAAAAAAATATACATATATATATATATATATATATACATATATAAATATCATGTGGAATACATATATATGAATCAATATATAACCAGTAGATGCATGTATATATATACATATATAAATATCATGTGGAATACATATATATGAATCAATATATAACAAGTAGATGCATATATACTTACACTTACCTATCTTTGCCGTAGGAAGCAATTTCGAAATGGTCAGGCTATAGCCACAGACTAACAATGTGACACACGATGTGTGCAAAACACATTACCGGCATGAATCTTGAGCTATTTTAACTACAAATATTGCATACACACAAAGTAATGCATTGAATTAAACGATGCAAATTTAATACACAAGTTGTAGCTATACATTCCATGAAAAAATGGTCAAGCCATGGCCTGACTAGCCTTACCGCTTCTTACGGCCCTGCATATAATGATTCGTTCTTGTATTACATACTTTATGAATGTATATACACAGGTATGCTCCATGGTATTAAAAAAGATGGACGTATGTGATATAAATACAAAAGCAACAGTGAATTCACGTTCACTATTCTGGTGGCTAGCTACAAAATTAATCACACAGCCCCCTAGTGTACCACCACTTATGTGTGGGGAAATTCAAGTCTATCAGTATTACAAAGAATATCAATTCCAGCCTAAATCCAGGACATTTTACTGTGACTCATACATCAGCAATAATTAATCGTCCTACTCATTACAATTTACACAATTACATATATCTACTAACAAAAATCATTTTAAGAAATCGCATGTATTACAATAACAACTAATTATAGCCATAACTATATGATTTCTGTGGGTCAAAACAAAAAACAAAAATTTCAGTTGGCAAAGTAATAAAATAAGTATTAGCAAAATCCAATGTACGTTAATTTGTTTTTCCACTACAATACAGGTTTCGATAATTTCTCACATCAACTAGAGCAAAACTCTTGACATTGTACACTTAAAAAACATATACAGTGTTCATGCAAAAGACGTAATCCTACATGTAAACACATAGTTAGGAAATCCTAAACACATGCCACAAGAATTCTCTGACCACTTCTTAAGTAAAAACTGACTTTTTTTCACAAAGGTTTTCACATTAGTGATTGTAAATCAAGGACTGTATAGTTTTGTGGCTTTCAGATGCTTTAGGTCTTCAAGATTTCATCAGGTGCTATTTTAACAGTTAATTTCTAGTTATTTCATATAATATTATCAGCCATCCTATTTGCATAGGTCAAATGGTTTTCAAATGGTATAATAAATGCATTATCTAACAAAATAAAAATCCCTGGAACCCTCCAATATCTAGGTTATGCAAAGTTTGAATACTCTCTTTGTCTCAGAAACCTCACGAGCAACCACAACTTGGGCTCCATGTATTTTGGGCTGTAGCAGTGATATAGCACATCACTATAGCTCTCTTGACTGCTTGTACAAGTGCTACGGCTTAAAAGCACCTATGTTTAATTCTCTGACACGAGAAAACCACACTTCACAATGATGTGCAAACAAGTAGTGTCCAAGCCAAATATGGATCCTTCAATTTCTTCTCCCAAGGATCCTCATTTCCTATTTATGGCGTTTATTCCAAGTACTGCAAGGACAGTCTTGGCCAAAATCTTTGCATACTGTTTTATATTGATGCTATTTTCTATGTGAATGAAGTAGTTTTTGAGTAAATGCCCGTGTAGTAACAGAGAAGGTAGAGCATGATGTGACAAACACATACGAGTTGTTGTTCTGTTCTGTATAAATTGTTTTGAGCATTTGTTCGTCAAAACACATATACACATCTGTTTTGAATAAAATGCTTTGTTCAGACAATTTCTCTGTACTTGGTGTCGAATCACACCTTGCCACGTGCCAGAAGTTATAGGACATCAAATTGTTGGACTGTCCAGAAATGGTATAAATCATACGGACATTGCCAGAATAGTAGAGTACGCCAAGTTTACTGTATCTAGCATCCTGAGGCGTAATCGGACTACAGGAAATGTTGTTCCAGGAAAATCTACTAGTAGATGCCGAAAAACTGCTGCCCGAGATGGAGGATTCGAATCCGCGACCCGCAGATTGCGAGTCGAACTCCCTAACAACCTGGCCACGCCGGGCCCGGACTATAGAAAAGTCTACTGGGAGATGCCGAAAACCTACTGCACAAGATGACCAACTTTTGGTCAGGTTAATACATCAAGGTCGAAAGAAGTCTTGCAACACCTTACGATAGGAATGGCATGAACACATTTATTCCAGGGTATCCAGAAGAACAGTGAATATAAGACTAACCAAATAAGATTATTTTGCAGGAAGGGCTATCTGAAAACTGATATTAGCCAGAGTTCACCTCTGTCACCATGTTACTTGAACAAGAAAACATGCCAACTTACAATTAGAGCACCGGCAATTTGTCATCTTTTCAGATGAGTCCTGTTTCCGACTTGTTAAAGCTGCTGGTAGGATTTGTTCATAGTTTGGCTGGAGAAGAGATGAGGAAAGACTGTTTTTCCCACAGGAGGTGGTGCAGTACATGTTTGAGTAGCTGTCCATCATGGTGGAAAACTGCTCTTTATACCCTTCAGGAAAACATTAATGACGCCTCCTTCAGGCATCACAAGGAGACGACATTTCCGCTATATTTCTTGCTAGGGCAAGGCTTGGCAATAACGTTATGTTACAAGAAGACAATGCCACTGCCCACAGTGCACATATTGTACAGGATTATCTCGACCAGGAGTAGACTTAACAAAATTGACATGGCCAGCAAAGTCTCAAGATTGTAATCCCATTGAGAAATGTTGGGCAGAACAGAGCTGGAAAATTGCTAATCACGACACTAAACCAGCCACTACAGCTGAGTTGAAGTGGCTTCTAGTGACAAGTTGGGATGACATCAAGGTAGATTACATCAATAACCTCATCGATAGCATGCCACGTCGCCTTGTGGAAGTTATTAGAGTACGAGGAGGACCATCAAAGTACTGAACATTTAATATGAACTGACATCAGGTTACAAAGGCTAATTTTATTTTGTCATTATATATATTTGGTAAGGTTTTGTTGTGATAGGTGAAATGCTGAATTACACATCTTTCTACAGGTGTCTGATAAAATTGTTCGATGTGCTAATAAATCGTTCATGATGTTCATAGAACCTGTATCATTATATAAATTACATATGCAGATGTTTCATATAAAACGCATTTCTCAGTTTGACAGTGCTAAGTGTATTTGTATTTCATCTAAAAAAAATTATCTTATTTGTTACAATATAACGAAACATTTTGGCCAAAACTGTAGTTCTTTCTTCATGCAGTAGCAGCCTTCAAAATATATCGGTTTCAATACTACTCATAAATATAATTATGAGCCACATACTCACTCTTATTGACATCTGTTTTTCGCGTTTATGAACAATTTTACTTGGAATAAACCAACAATGAAACTTCAACTAAAACAAGTTTTAGTGATTGAAATGCTTGGCAACTATCTCCATCTCCTCTAAAATTTCGACAAGCTTTATTCATAGCAGACAACAGTGCAGCTATCTTAGAGAAGTTGACCACAAAATGGCATTAACACACTGGTCTTTGTGTGTTTTGTTGAATTTCGCACAAAGCTAAACCAGTTCTAATTTTGAAGTGATAGACTAAAAGGAAGGCAACTAGATAACACTTCCGCTGCTGACTCTTCGACTACTCTTTACCAATGAATAGAAGGATTGGCCGCGACATTATAACGCCCTTATGCGTAAAAGGGCAAGCGTGCTTAGTGACTGGTTCGATCATGCGAATCACGGATTACAAGTCGATCACACTAATCACTAGGCACAATATAATGCAAAACCGGCAAACATTCGATCTTCTTGTTAACGTCATAGATTAGAGTCAGTTCCTTGTGATCTTCATACAAACAATGAAGATTCTAACCTTGCCTTATATGTGACAAACACAACCTCCACACACATACACATAACTTAACACTTTCTATCTTCATCTTTAAATCTACTTTTCCTGTCTTTCTATTTTTGGTTCTCAGCAGTAGATCGGCTCTTGCCGCCAAATATAAGAATGATGTCCATCTAACTTACACATCTCTTCTGTTTCAAGCTTCGTAGTGTACACTTTATCAACTTGGAAGTGGCTGAAACACTACAAAAGTCAAATGACATAACACTAAGTTCATACAGTTCATAAATTAATGCTGAAAACAGTCTTAAGTCTGCAATAGTAATTTAATTATACTTATCAGTAGCCAGATATCTAATGTAGTGTGTTAAACCAATAGGATGCTTCCATGTCTACTAATAGGCCAGAAGATTTTCCCTAGAGGCCCAAGGGCCTGAAAGGTGCACTAGAGAAGATAAGAAAGAATCAATGTATACCAATCCTTTCCATGGGTCCATGAAAGCTCTTGGCAGCCCTTGGTGCTTCCAAAATATGTATGCATTATTCATCTGTATATGGCAACTGAAATGTATTTACACTTTTAATTAACTGAAGTATACATGGTACTCTAGAATCTCTTCCCTTCCAAATCTACCTAGTAGTTGGTTCTGTTTCTTACCAAATTGCTTCTCCATCAAGTGCTACAGTGTTGGTCCCTTCAAATTCAACATCATTTGTTGAAACAACTGTTCCTGTGTCCAAAGAATTCCAAGCATTATTTTGTCAAATTTTTTAAGTAAGGATCCAAATTTGCTTTTGTTGTACCTTTGAAATTCAGTAGGCTAGACAATTTTAGCTCACTACTGCTGATCTCCATTCAGTTAGAACAGAGGCTCACAGTTAATGCCGTTACCAACTAGTGGCTAAGGCGCCAATGTTTTCAAAGGTATCAACTCACCATGTCTGGCAGTCTTAACATTCAGGCAAAAACTCAACTCTTTCTTAAGTTCTACTGAGTGACATGCTACCAAAGCATACATATTTACAGACAACACTGTAAATCAGTGAGCTTCCATGTTTCCGCTTATAAAAGCTATTGTTACAACAGCGGAAGTCACGTGATTCTGGTAACACGTGATGAGTTTCTAGAGGGATTGGGAAACATCATGAATAACCCAGTATTTG
Organism: Limulus polyphemus; assembly: GCF_000517525.1. NCBI lineage: Eukaryota > Metazoa > Arthropoda > Merostomata > Xiphosura > Limulidae > Limulus > Limulus polyphemus. The sequence goes on along the minus strand of NW_013670435.1, from coordinate 62,963 downwards.
CTAGACGCCCTCTATTCCTGTATATAAGCGCGCCAGATAAAGCGAGACAATTAATCGGAACTGGAATAACAGACAGAGAGATTGAAAATATAGACAGATAATCGAGTCAAGCCGTAAGTAAAGTGTATAAATCATTGTGAATTATAGCGTGAGTTTAAGTTAAAGTGACTGTGGAAATTAAGTGTATTGCAAAGTTGTATTGAGAAAGAATAAACTAGTTTTATTTAAGAAAGGACTTGTATCGCTGAAGTTCTTCGGAAAGAACTTTTACGGGTAATTAACAAACGATCAGAGACGTAACACTATTTTAAAGTTTTGTTCACCAAAAAAAAACTTTTCAAATATCACATTTTATCCAGTGTAATTCAGAAACAATTCTCAGGTGAATTAGGAGCCAAATACTCGGCTTTACTGTAGATGCTTCAAAAATAAATATCTATTTACCTTTAAAAATAAGTAGGCAAGTGCCTCAAATAAGTAGACGCATATTAAATTCATTGCTTCATGCCCCTAGGGCTATAATTAGTATACATCGCAAAAGTTTCACTGTATAGATCCACTGGCCACGGATGTTAGGTGCTCGTGTAATAGACACTCAATTCAACATTCTTTACTGCACTTGACATTCTTACTTTTGGAGTTACTTCATCTAGCGACGAATAATAGGAATATGGATTGCTTTGAAGGCCATTATAAAGTGAATTTTACATGTTTGACTTTCCTGCTAATGTTCAAATACCAATAAAGAAAAAAAATAATTGGACCAATTTTATGTTTATCCTCGTATTTCAACATCTGTAACGCTTTTTCCTTACTTCCCTTTCCTGCATTACTCTCGGGCGTTTTATTAAGTATTGAAAAACAAAGTGTAATCAAATTTCAAAAAGGACAACAAAATATAAGAAATCATGAAAAGGGAAAAGAATCTGTCGAAAAAAAACACACTTAAAGTTGCAACAGCTAGTTGGTTACAGTATTATATTGGAAATACTGTTCAAATCAGTGGAATCTCGTATTCTAATCTCTGCTTTTTTAAGATAGAGGGCTTAATTTTTCTGCAATGTTCTGTTATTTTCGTTTCCCTCATTTATTCTTAAGCTGTTGTATGACCATAATATAGTAACTACACCAAATATGTAAAGCGTACCGAAACAATAAATATATTATTGGTCAAGTAAACTTGAAAATTTGCTATTTAGTGTGGGTACATGATTCTATAGAGTAAAAAGAAAATGAAATTATTAATAACAACTTCAATTCTTCTGCTTTATTCTTCGATGTGGATTATACATAAAAAAATCATATTTTGGTTTAACTGCCATATAGTTTTTATTATCAATAATGATATTATTATTATTTATTTTCACTCCAGAATGGTGTCACTACTGATTGTGTTTATGGCGACCATAACATTAAAATATATTTTTGGTCTGCTGATCGAATAAATCGTCAAATAAAATGCCACTGTACGAAGGAATAGGAATTGTTGCGGAGAAGCATACAGTAATTTTGGATATTGGACATGCGTTCACGAAGTAAGAAAACTGTTTTCTTTCATATAATGATAAATGAAATTAAACTTGACGGAAAAATGAAGCCTAGAAACAGCCGATTTTAATTACTAAATTAGTAACTTAGGACTACTTTTAAGTTTTAGATCTATGTTCAAAGGTTTACGTCACGACTTGGTACTGGTACTACTTGTAGTGGTAGACTCTGTTCGAATTGGTGTTTTTTTTTGTTTTTTTTTCAGCGAATTCTGGTTTAAATATTGGTAGGTCTTCAAGTTCCATGCCTATGCAAAAGGATATTGTTTGACTGGTGACTTGAACTTTGAAGTCTATATTCCTAGGATATGGATAGGGCATTACAGTTTATAATATTATTATTAATAATAATGTTTTGTTGTTAATCGTTATTAGCGTATTATTTGATTATGTTTCAATTCGTATTTAAGTTTCTAGTCATCACAGACTTTAAGCTTATAAAATATAATTAGTTAATATGAAGGAGAAGAGGAGCTTTAATTTTAAACATTATTAATATTATGTAATAATGGCTGGAGACGGCTTAAATGGGTAATGAAGAAAAACTTTAATATAAGTTTAACATGACAGCAAATGTACAACGTTTCAACAAGGTTTTGTCATCATCACATGATATCTACATAGTATTAAAATTCGATGACGAGGAACCCACTTTGAGACTAATAATGGCTGGAGACGGCTTAAATGGGTAATGAAGAAAAACTTTAATATAAGTTTAACATGACAGCAAATGTACAACGTTTCAACAAGGTTTTGTCATCATCAGGTCGTCAAGTGTCACCTGATGATGACAAATCCTTGTCAAAACGTTGTACATTTGCTGTCATGTTAAACTTATATTAAAGTT
>NW_013670435.1:54607-60193 GCF_000517525.1 Limulus polyphemus | reverse complement strand
AACTTTAATATAAGTTTAACATGACAGCAAATGTACAACGTTTTGACAAGGATTTGTCATCATCAGGTGACACTTGACGACCTGATGATGACAAAACCTTGTCGAAACGTTGTTCATTTGCTGTCATGTTAAACTTATATTAAAGTTTTTCTTCATTACCCATTTAAGCCGTCTCCAGCCATTATTAGTCTCAAAGTGGGTTCCTCGTCATCGAATTTTAATACTATGTAGATATCATGTGATGATGACAAAACCTTGTTGAAACGTTGTACATTTGCTGTCATGTTAAACTTATATTAAAGTTTTTCTTCATTACCCATTTAAGCCGTCTCCAGCCATTATTAGTCTCAAAGTGGGTTCCTCGTCATCGAATTTTAATATTATGTAACATGAAAAAAATGTACTATTACTTATTATTAGTAATAATTAGATATAAACAAATTAAATAATAAAATGTACTTTTATCTTATAGCAAAAAAAAAGGGTCCTTCTAATCTAAAAAGTAAAAGTTCATCTAATATAAGTATAGTCCTCTTATTAATATACTTATTGAATAACAGAATATCAAGAGAACTCAGACTAATTACACATACTACATTATCAGGAAGACCTTTCCACAAAGAAATGGATAGGATTTGGTAAAGGTTACTGTGGGAAAAGATAAGGAGGAGAGTGCTGGTTTACAAGAGTGCTTAATAGTGAAATTTTTAGGACTTATAGAGGCAAGTTAAATTAATATTGAGATAGCAGTCTTCAACAGATTTTAACCTTTGGCCGCTTGCAGTGAGAAAGGAGATGATCATCAAGTATACATAGTGGGCAATTCTCTCTCAACAAGTATAATGATAAAGTTGTTTGTAGCAGGGAACAGAGAAAGACGGATTTGGACAAGAATTTACCTGTCAGATGCTAAAGTACAAGACATTATAGTGTGTTTAATTTTTTCTTTTCTCTGAAGATGATTGTGCTGGGACAGCATTGAAGGACAAAATAGTCTCTTGTTGTCCATATGTTATGTTAGGACCCAGTACTAAATTATTACAGATGAATTTAGCATATGGGGCATCTTATGTCCTCCCCCTCCCCCCATGTGGAGTTTAGGATTGTTGGCCCAAAGAACTGGGAATCATAATGAAAATGACATAATTTTCTCATTTAAAGTGCACTTCCTCACATTATATTTATAATTAAATATTTTTTAATATAACTGAAAAACGGAGAGATTTACCGTTAGCCAAAGAATATGTTATTAGTTGGCTAAGTGAAGGAACTAAGTTACTATTTGAAAATATGTCAAAAATATTAATTATACTAAGACAAGTAAATGTATTTATTGTGTTAATCTTCTGTGCATATAAGTAATTAAAAACCAAACATAACAGATAGCAGAGAACTATTGAATTATCCATAGGTTTTGACTGGTTTCAAATCCATCAATCTTAAAATGGCAGTTGAGAGACATAAAAAAATGATTAGATAAAAATATGTCTCGTACACATCAGTTACCAAATAAAATCCTTTCCAGAAAGAAATTTGAAAGAAAAATCATGCTTGTTAATGTAAATAAATGCAAGTAAATATTAGCAATACAAAAGTAGCTTTTGAAGTATGTATGCTTTTGGCTTGTTGGGTTTATTGTCATATTTTTCAAAATTATTAACTTTTCTAGATTTTGGTTCATAACCAATCTTCATTAATGATAATTGCCAGTTTTTTACATTTCAGAATTCTGTTGGAGACCATATTAGAAACAATGTTAATTTGATTTATATAATAGCTTGAACCAAATTAGTAAATATATACTATGTGAAAATGTTTGGTACCACTATAGCGTATGGTCTACAAAGATACTATCATCATCACCATTTTAATGATTCACAAAAACATAACTTCTTGCTAAATAAGTTATATCTATCCACGTTTTTGTTCAGCAAATAATAATTTGATGAGTTGTGTGTTCCAAGAGAATACCTTAAATTTAGATTATAATTTTGCTAGTTTTAATTGTTGGAATTTTTTTCATTCTGATTATATTTTCCCCCAAAACATTATGTAATGGTATTTATAATAAATGGTGCCAATTGCAAATAAATGATAGTTAAAACGATGATTATGATAGTATCTATGTGGACCGCACGTTATAGTAGCACCAAATGTTCTTACAGTAGTATAAAGTAACTGACTCTTAACCTATGCTTATGTTTGGGACACATGAAATGCTTCTTGCACTAATTTTTCTATTGATTTAAGGTAAATTACTGCATTTTAAATACAGTACAAACACAAATAGCAGGAAAGTTAACTCATTTAGGTGTAATATTTTGACTGTACTCTAGTTTAAGGTTAATGGATGTTTAAAATCAAATGGTGGTCATTTGACCAAGTAAAAATAATTGCATAGAAGGACAGTGTTGGCTGCTTGTACTGAATACTTATTAAACAATGAATAAATATATGAGTAACAAATTCAAGCACACTTATTTTGCACCATATACCTCTCAATTGATGTCTTGTTAAATGCACATCCTGCTACTGAAAAACATATTTTTTCATTACTTCTTACAAGTTCTGGTTTTCAATAAATAATAATATTCATTATCAATTTTGTATGGTGAGCAAAGTTTTTCCAGGAGCTGCAAAGTATTTATATTAAAAACTAAGTTATGGGGATACAAATTGAATTTTTCACATGTGCACCTACTCTACCCTCCCTCCATAAGCTAAACCATTGTTGTGTACAAATCAAACTATGAGTATGTTAAATATACATACATTAGTCAAACTTTATGACAGAGTAAACATTTTTGTGTTCCTAACTGATGGCTATGTGTAATGCTTTAATGTACTGTGTCTTGGAAAACTAATTTTATTATTATTTTGATCAGATTTTTCCATTTAAATACAATAAGTTTGTAATAAATTATTAAAAAAAGAAACATTTGTCATTTAGTCATATCAGTATTGAACAGGTTAATATAACTGAACACATTCAGTTACTGAAAAAAAAGTGTTTGATTTTGACCAATGACCAACCATTACTTGTTGATTTGTTTTCAATATATTTTATTTAAATGATGGTATGTATGTTGTGAACAAACATTATGAAACTATGTGTAATTTGGTGCCTTTACTGACAACAAGTGAATTGTTTAAACTTCAGTTTTTAAGAAGCATCATTAGTTTCAGAGATTTATTGAAATGAATAGATAATGAAATATGCAAATCAAAATGCTATGAGAGTTTATTCTGTTTCATACATGTAATCTAACTATAAACTAACTAGACCACAAAAATAGTTATCAACAAAGGTTGATATAAAATGATCAAATCGTATTATAACTGTTAGATACCTTACCTTTTTTTTATGAATTTACTTATAGCTTAAATGAAAAACTGTTGTTGCTTAATGTAATTACGTAAAAGTAATGTAAATTTTATTGGATATATTTGACTTTTTTTAGATGTGGGTTTGCTCGTGAAGCTGGTCCTCGTTGGATTATTCCAAGCCAAGTGAAAAATTCACATACAGGAAAGGTAATTAGAAAGATCTGCATAAATGTAAATTTGAATAGATCGAGAAACACAGAAATCTCAAAGCTATTGAGTATTTATAGTTACAGTAGTAAGCTAGTGTTGTTTATTCTTAATACTGTGTGATCATATTTATTTTGGAGAAAAGGGTGTACCTTTAGAGTGTACTTTATTTTGAGGTAGTGTTATACATGTAATGTACCTTTTGGTTAGTAATGAATTAATGTTTGCAGGAATTTTTGATTAATTTATTTAAATAATGTGAATATTTGTAATAGGTTTGTTTTTACCCATAGTTATTAAAATCATTTCTTAAAACAATGATTGGGTATAAAGACAGAGGACATATACAGTGTATTTCCATAAGTTCTTCATTAATATTTTAAACAAAATATTCCTATATGCAAAATTTTTTGATATTTTCATTATCAAAATTATCAAGTATTTTGTTATACACTATATTGGATGACCTTTTGTAAAAAAATTAAGTTTTTTAGGTTAAACCATTAGTTTTTCACAGGAATCCTTCACATGTTATATAAAAACTGCACTCCAAAAACAGTAAGTTCAGTGTGAAAACTGAACCATTGAAACAAAACTCTTGGAATATAATGAACAATTAACTCAATATATTGGAAACATCTATTCCAAAACAGAAATATTATTTTAGACTTAAGAAATATTTACATGTACTTACATTAACTTGCCTTATTAGTAAACTAGATTTAAAAAAGATTCAAATTCATGTTTTGGCAGGTGCTTTGTTCAAACTAACACTAATTTAAGGTGATTTGGCAAATATTTTTAAGCTTAAATTTACACCAAAATGAACAAAACCATATAAAACTCTGAAATATCTTTTTGTTGAAAGTAAATTTTTAACAATGTTTCATTCATGATTTATATGATATATGTAGGTAAAATATACGAGAAAACCTTCTCTAAAATACATTTTTAAATAAAACGTAATTCAGTTATTTGTTGTCTATCCCAGTTGTCCAAAAACTTGAGTGCTAGGATTTGTCAGATTAAGCCTGAATATCATAAGACTCATAACAAAGGAAGCGTCAGAGCTTAAGTGCTGATTAACTCTTTCAGCATGGGCTCAGTCCCTGGTACCAACCTCGTGACCATTTTGTGCTTGTTATAGTTTTCATAACTTTTTAAATTAGTAAGCGAATGTTAACAAAATTTGACACATTATCAGTAAACATTACAATGCTTTTATACGCAAAATGTTAATTGTTTTTTATTAAGTCTTAAGGTTTGTGAAGCAATGTTTTTCTCCTGCCTTTTTTTCATTCTTTTGCATGTTACCAGTCTAACATGCAAAGTAATTTTAATTTTATGATTCAAAATACTTTTATGCATCAGAAAATTTTGATATTTCACATGCAAAATCTTTATAATGTCCAGGTAATTATCAAATGTTTCTTAAGAAAAAACTTTATATTTTATCTGTTATTTTCAGTAATGAATCTCTGTATGGGTTCAGTATATTTGACAGATATTGTAACCACCATAAAAATTAGGAAATAAATATAAATTTTGCCTCTTTCATTCTAGAATAAACAGAAATTATAACATGAAAACATAAATGTTTAGACTAAAAAGCTTAAATCTCATAACATTATACATTTAAGTATTTTTATTATATTGACCTTTCAGCTGTGCCTGGCTAACAATACAGAAGTTACAATGATGCGACTCACGTGCACTCATGTTAACGTATCAAATAACATAAAACTGGCTTTGGTCTATACAAAGAAAGTTGTTTTGGCTATGTTTTATTGGACTAGTATTTTGTAAAATACAGTCACATTTCAGTTATTATACATTACATATGTATATAGATTGTTATTTTGAAGTAAGTTCTTAAACTTATTTTTTTAACACATAGAACAGTAAATAAAAAACTAAAGCAAACAATTATCTCTTCTAGTTATGACCTTTGTACTCGGTTGCTGCTTGATGTAGGTTGCTAAGCCTTTAAAAATTTTGCACGTTAAGGATATGAAACAAAATAATTTTTTTTAGGTTTTATTATATACAGTT
>NW_013670435.1:35296-53607 GCF_000517525.1 Limulus polyphemus | reverse complement strand
AAATAATAGTTCAATAAAATTTTTAATGTGAGTCAAGAAATGAGATGACATGGTCTTTCACCTATGACCCATCTTGAAAGGGTTGATGTCATGTTTTTCCTTTCTAGATGAATTATGCTGATAAGTAGTGTGCACAGTTATATAAAAGTTATATAAAAGACAGTTATATAAAAGACTGTCCTCTTTACTAGGACATTTAGTTACCAAAATGACTGTTAATGACTTGCTGTAGAAAATACCAAAAATATACATTTTAATATGCTGTTGTATATCTAAGCTACTTGATATTTTGCCTAACATATACCTATGGTTAATGGTGAAAAAAAAAAAATAATACTTTTATTAGTGACTAAAAAAAAATTAAAATTCAGAATATTGATGTGTTTTGGATGATTTATTTTTCTTTGTTGTTTAACAGCTAAGAAAACTGTGGGACTTCAAGGACAGAAAGGAACTATATTTTATCCTGAAGGATTTTCTTCATATGTTATATTTCAAGTAAGTATGTTTTTCAGTGATTTTATTAATTTTTAGAGTAGGAGAAGATTAAAAGAAAGTAGGGAAATCTAACTGTCCTCCCCACAAAAGGAATGAAACTGGTATGTTCTCAGAGGTTTTTTTTATCTGTTTTTGGCCAAGTGTAATTATCAGTTTCCTTTCAGGACATATCATTTTTAGTCTTATCAGAATTCAAGAAATTTTTGTAGCTAGTATTAATAACAAGACCCGAACTTCAGTTTATCTACAGTCAACATCATGAGTAACCTGAGTCATGCAGAGTGCTAAGCCTGAGTATAAAAAGTAGGGCTAGATCTACTTTCATTACAGGGCTCAAATTAATGCTAGCAAACAGGCATATTGCTGCTTAGTGTTGTAGTTTTGTTAGTAAAACTAAGAAGATACTAATAAAAATAGGTAATATGCCTCTCAGAAGGTATATTTGCAGATTTTTACTGTCGCGTATCAATACACCTGTGATACGTGCATTTCAGTCATTTATATTGAAAGTTCTGAGTATACCAGGTTACTATAATTGTGATTCACAAGATTGTTTTACTTTCTGGTATCATGCTAGTTTAGCAATCCCCATTTTAGCTACATGACATACCCAGGAAATAGATATAGCAAGAATGCATTGTCAACTCATTTAGTTGGTTACAAAGGCAATTATCACTTGGGCAAACTAGTTTAGACTCACACTATCTGGCATCTGCAGGGTAATTTTTCCAGCAATGTTGTTAGAAATTTTGTGCCTAAGTGGTTGCTTATTGGAGGGCATAATTAAATATAAATAAAATAAACTGTTGAGGTTTTTTCTCTTCTACATTTCTTTTAATTTGTCCATGATCAACACAAATGTTAGGCCTATTTTCTTCTAATGCTTCACCATCTTTCGAAATTCAAACTAACATTTGAGTAAAAAATATATATTTTAATATAGATTGGCTGTTAGCAGTGGGGTACTGTAGACTTTGTCTATTCAGTTCATGCTTGAATCAAGCATCTTTTAACTTTTGTGAAGTAATTAAAATAAAAACAGTTACATGTAATTAAAATAAGTTTGATATTTGAAAATACTTAAAAAGAACACGTGACACAAAAGATTTACGTGTGTAATTAGAACACACACACACACACACATATATATATATATATATATATATTTATTAACATTTATCATGTGAAATAATTATAACTCAAGTACTGTTAATTTTATGGAAAAATTTATGTTGGTAGTAGTAATTCCAAATTTCATAATGAGAAAGAAGTAACTAGTAACACTTGCCTTCAAAGGTTAAGATCAGGGCCAACATTAAATCAAATTTTCACTTAAATTCAATGTAACATTTTTCTTGTCAACAATTTTATATTGAAAACTAGTAAATAAAATTAGTACAGTAGAAAAAAAATGGTTGGAAGCCAATGCAGGTGATCTACTTTGAATATTTGATTAAAATACGTTCTAGTGTATGAATAAAAGCAACTCTCTCAAATGTTGACAATATGTAAAGAAAAAAAAAACGGAACAGTTATAACTCTTAAACATGTTAATTGACAATGAGATTATATTCTACTTATTGTGATCCTTAAAAAGAAGGTCTAGTTCAGTTTAGCAAAATTAGGTTTAAATTTATCAGGCTGGTTCATGGGTATAATGTGTTGAATATTCTTTACTTCTACAGTCTACCTCGTTCTTCTGATGGCACTGAGTAATCTAAGTTCCAAAGAATGCTTTATGATTAGATTAATAAACAGGCTGGATGCAAGTTCTATGAAATTCAAACCAACATGGTGATTATTTGTAGGCAAATAACACAAGAATAACATTCATTTTATGCAAGGAAAATTATCGATATGTTGAAAAAGTTGTCTAATTCCTGATGAGCTGTAGAGGATGAAACACTTTACTTGAATTTTGACACTTAAGAAAAAGGGCAAAGGTGAAAATAACTGTAGGAAATCCAGTTCTCTGAGTCTTATCACGTTCACGACATCGTGCAACATTGGTGGTACATTTGTATGTTTTCTGTTAGACGTCGTGTGCTACCCGTGGTACACAGCACCCATAAGATATAACTGTGCCTTCTATCTACAAAGTTCTGTATGAAAGTATTTATTTTGTATGAATGGTTATAATAAAGCAACTCCTTCCATGATGTATCACTGGTGGAGCACGTATGCCATGTTGAAAGGACAACTGAAATGAAACAAATTTACATGATTAAATCACTTTTAATTGTGAGTAAATGAAGCGAAAAACAACTAACTAACTGAGGCTTCTTTCTTAAATAAAAACTGTAATATAATAAGGATAGAAATGAAATGGAAATATAATTTTCATAGTGACTAAGTGTAGCTAAAAAAACTGATTAGACATTGTTTTTTAGAAAGTCTTTTATGAAAATTGGAAAAAAGATAGACAATGAATATTTTAATTCATTCTAATTTTCATTTATGTTTGTCATTGAAACACTCCAAGCACATTGCAGGCTTCACATCACAGTCTTTGAACTATTATCATCCACAGTAGGGATTATTTTATCTAATGTTCCTTTTTTACAATTGTAAAATTGTGAAATATTCATAATTCTTCTAAAAAATGACAAAATTACTCTGAGAAAAGTAAAAGATATTAAATATCATGATCAATGGATTATTATTATTATTTAAATCATAGTGTGCACAATTGATGGTGCACTCAAGAGAAAGTTGTCAATGGAGTCATTCTTTCATAAAACATAACATAAAGGCATAAAATTAGCAGTATCTAAGACAGGGTTTACAATGAGGCTTTACGTTTCTATTGCATAATTAGGGAAGTCAGTTACTCCACGAAAGTGTTAAGGACACTCCTGCTTTTTTGTGTCTGTAATTGTATGTTATCTGCTGTGTAAGTACTGAAAATGTTAAGGTAGAATACGTTTTCTTGTTAGTTAATTTTTGCAAATACTCTAACAAAATTTGGTATTAAAGAGATAGTTATATGACAAAATCAAGCAAGGTGATGGAAACCATTTGGGCAAGTTAGATCACCTCAGATCTTTAGACAGCAAAACTAAGCAGGTATTAATCTTAACATTTAACATCATTTACAAAAACGTGCAAGAATCCAAACTATCATCTCATACAATTTCATTAGGTAAATTATTTTTCAGTTTGACAGTTTTAAGAGCACAAATTTTCCTAATAAGTAGTTCAGTTTTGAAAGAATGTGCTTATTAACTTTAATTTTTTATTTACCAGTTTTAAATTAAATTATTTTAAAAAACTTCTATTAGGTAGCCTATTAAAGACCCAAGCAATTTTAAAATCTTGAATCAAATCTCTAGTTCTTTTGACTAGTGGAAACAGGTGAAATTGTTTTAGCCTTCTGGCAATTTTGTTGTTGTTGTGATATGAAAAGGGATATCTCTTTTTCTAAAAATCTTCAAAATATTTTAGAGTATGAAAAATCATCAATGCCAATAGAAAATTTCCTTATAATCATGAACTGTAATGAAAAAAATATATATACATGTATTTGAGAAAATCAAGCTTCAACCATTTTTGAGATAAACTTAGAAATCAAAGTTAAGAATATCAAGTTTGCTTGTTAATTCTGACCTTGGTATTGCCTGTGATATTTCAGAAGTTAACCTAATTAAGGTCTTTTGTATTTTGTATTATCTAAACTGTAGTAAACACTATGCAATTGAGTTACAAGACAAAATGCTTTCAATGAAAAAAAGAAAAATAACAACAAAAAATTAATATAGTTTTGTTGAATTCAAATTCCTTTTGAAGTGGGGGCCTGGCATGGCCTGGTGGTTAGGGTGCTTAACTTGCAATCTGAGGGTTGTGGGTTTGAGTCCTCATCAGCAAACCTGCTCGTCCTTCCAGCCATGAGGAGTTATTATGTGATTAGCAATCCCACTATTTGTTGGTAGAAGAACAGGCCAAGAGTTGGTAGTGGGTGTTGTTCACTAGCTGCCTTCCCTCTAGTCTATTACTGCTAAATTAGGGATGGCTAGCACAGAAGTTTTATGAGAAATTCCAAATGAATCAAACAAACCTATTGAAATTTTGGAATAGTGTCACTTTACTGCCTTTTGAAAGAGATTTACAATTTGTTTAGATCATATAAAAACTTATTGTGCCTTTCTTATCTCTCCTCTGCTTTTCATTTTCTTTTAATTTTGAATTGGTGACATTTTATTTCATTCAAAACTTAGTAATTATCTGTGATTTTACAGATATCTTGTGGTGAATCCTAAGGACAGAAGAGTTGTTATTGTAGAATCCATATTATGTCAAACAGACTTCAGAGAGGTTCTTGCTAAAGTTCTCTTCTGTCATTTTGAGGTGAGGATATAAACTTATATGTCTAGTTTATTTTATATTTTGTTTTTACTTGTATAGAGTAAAACTTTATTGACTGTTTGTTAACTAAATCATTAAAGTGAAATAATGATTGAACACAAGGTTTTATTTTATTAATTGCTAACCATGTTTTTTTTATTGTTAAAAATCCTGTAGTACATAGTTATTATCTTGTCTATAAAGCTTCATTTTATAAATTGCTTCTCATTCAAAAGTTAGTAAATAATTAAATTATAGAAAAAATAAACTTTTTTTTTATTTAACTATCTGGAGCAGTGAGCAGCTTTCAGATGTCAAGTGCAAACCTGTGTATCAGATTTTAAAATTTAAGTAAATATTTTTTACTCACAAGTATTTCATAACTGACATTTTGTCATGTTTTAAACATTTATTTAGAGTAATTCACGAAGAAAAGTGGAAAAATGGTCAAACTTTTATTTCTGCACAGGTTTGATGAGTCTCACTTATAATCAACATACTTATTTAGTTTTTAACATTTTTCTATCCATCCTAAAGCATAGGTTTGTATTTACTAAGAAAGAATTATCCATTGAGAATATGATTCTCAAGATTTTGTTTTTCACATGATTTTCACAGCATGTAATTCAAAATACCATTCTGCTTTGAAAACAGCTACAGGCAAAACATAACTAGTATTGAATAAGCAAAATTTAAAAATTTATGTCAATTAGAATGAATATGATGTGTGAAAAGTAATTTGTAGTTTTTTGAGAACATGATCAGATGTGGCTGCTCCAGATAAGATCATCAAAATTTAGTAGGAAGTTTTTAAGACTTAGAAACAAGTTACAGATCTCAGATTGTTTTTGTAGATTCTTTAGATGTTATTTTCATTTCTGATAATATCTCTATGCTAAGTTATATTTATTTGTAAACTATGGAAATTTTCATCTGTGACAAGACATCAGGTAAACGTATGGTTTAGAGAGCACAGTAGATTACAAAATGTCGTGATGACTAAAATGGGACTAAACTTCTTATATATTGAATATTATTGTTAAGTGTATGATATTCAAACAACATAAAGAAATGAAATAACTTATTATTTATTGAAAGGAAAGTATGTTTATTATATATGAATTGATCTTGATTAAAAATATTCTTAACAAAAGTATTGTCATCTAGCATGACCTGAAGCCATCAATAAATCTTTTTTTTTCTGTATTTGTTGCAATTTGTAGCCACAAGTAGTGACTAATAAAGTCAGTAAATTAAAGATAAAAAGAATATGTTAACAAAGATGCAAGTTGAAACTGACCGTATATATATATAACAGAACATTCTTTTCAACAATAAAAAAATTGAGATTCTAATATGGAAGGAAGTATTTAATGTGTTTTGAAAACATTGTCTCTCAATACAGTTTGGAAATATCACAATGTAAAAAAAAAATATAGAAAAAGTAAATCAAATTAAGCTGAAACTAGTTGCAGTAGAAGCTTTATTTTCTGGCATCTGCCATACTTTAGTGTGACACAGAGGCACAAATTCTATTACAATATTTTACAGGAAAATTTTTGACACCATGTTAATGTTCTATAATATTGTGTTTCTACATCATCTTTAACAGTTTTAAACAATAATAAATGTTGTGAAACACCTTAAATTGTAAAAAACATTAATTTCGTGCCATAATTAGAAACCATAATTTCAGGATATAGAAAATATTTACAGATAAAGTAATCATAAAGTGAATCACAGCTAACAATTGAAGGTTGCCAGTAAAGAGAACATAAACAAAGCCACAGCAGTGCCACTAAGTGAGAGCAGTGATAAATTGTTTTTGTTGGAATTTTCCACATTTCTGGAACTCGGCAATACAAAATTACAACTATTGCTACTTTATGAATACAAACTTATACACATATGCACAGAGTTTTAAATTTTTATGAAGTTTTCTGGGTGACAGGTTTTATGATATCTTTTACTAGCATATCACAGTTGTTGATTGGCAGTACCTTATTACATTGGTGAACAACAGCTATTTTGACTTCAAGATGCCTATCTTTCTCACTCCATTGTTTATAGAGAAACAACTATCCCAGTGCCAAGTTTATTTTTAGGTACGCAATTTAAAACAAAAAGAGGCATGTTTTAATATTTCAGAAATTCTGAAACTTGAAATTGATAAGCATTGGGAGGTTTGAATGGAAATACCCTTTTTTCATAATGGTACAAAATTCCAATGTCATGTGGTTAATATCACATTTTTCAAGGTTAAACAAAGGTTATATTATGTGTGCTGTATATGAGCCCCTGATAAATACCTTCATCTTGATTTTTGTTAGACCTGCTAATTTCAACTGTTGCAGTTGGATGCACTGTAGCAACTCAGAAAGTACTTGTAACAAGTTTGTAGTGTAATACCAAAGAAATTAAGTTAATTTTCACTCTATATACTTCAAATTTTTTATTTTGAATAAATACTACCTCTCACTGAATCAGGCAGTGACCCACGTAAACTGGTATCACTTCAATTCTACTAAACATTAGGTCCTCTGTTAGTAGCTGGCATGTAAGTCAGGTGACATAGGCTACAGTTGTAGTCTGTTTTAGTACATAATTTCATAACTCTTAAACAAAACCAAATTCTATACAAAGTTTAAAGAGAAGAAAGCAAAATTATGAGCAATATCTTTGTGTTCAGATCTTTTAGTTTTTTCTAGGTTAGATCTCCATATAAAATACTCATTACCTTATAAGGAAAAGAAGACCAAATTAAAGTTATAGTCAAGTGCTTATGGTAAGGTTATAGTGATTGGATATCAATTGTTGTCATAGTTACTCACTTATACTTAAACCTAAGTGGTTACTATAGTGGCACTGCTGTGGATTTGTTTACATTCTTTTCCACTGGCAAGCTTCAATTGTTAGCTGCCTGTGCTGTGGTTCACTTTACACTTACTTTATCTGGAAATATTTCCTGTGCAACTTCGACTAATGTCATGTAGTTTCTGTGAGTACACTTTTTCCACTAGGCATTAGACCTAAGATTTTGAGGTTGTAAGTTTGCTGGTCCACTAAGGACAAAAATATTTGTTATTAAATACAAAGTTACTTAATGGACCATCTGTGCTGGATTCACTGTGAGTATTGAAACCCAATTTTTTATCATTATAAACACTTATATTAACTGTGGAGCAACCATGGGGTTTTGTTGTCTTTTTCAATCCTCACTTTCTCGACAATGTGTGTTTTAACTCGGTCTCCGTGTGACTACAAAATTTTGATTGTGCCTGATCACAAATTTATATCAGTTTCAACATCAAGTTTGTACTTCTTGTGTTTCATTTCCACATAACCCAAGACACTTTCCCTGGATGTTTTTTGGCTGGGTGAACCACACTTGGTCTAATCCTATGTATCCAAGGTGTTTCCACTAGATGTTTTTTGCCTGAATGGACCACAGTTGGCATAATCTGACATATCACAAGGTGCTTCCCCTATATGTTTTTGCCAGAGCAGACCACACTTAGCTAAAATAACAAATGTTATGTTTCCAAGGCACTTCTCCTGAATGTTTATTGGCCAGGGCAGACATACTTGTTGATCTCACAAGTTTATGCAAGGTGCTTCCACTGGATGTTTTGCCAGGGTGGACCACACATGGCATAATTCGACATATCCCAAGGAACTTCCCCTGTATGTTTTATGTCCGGGTGGACTGCACTTGGCTTTTTCATATACAATTCACAGTGCTTCAGCCCTAGGCACGTATCGTTATTTCGATTTTCTCCGTCACCATACTATGGCTCACTATCACTATGTATGGTACTATGGCCTGCTACATATGTGGACAAAGTGTGACATATATCTTGACAACAAGCTGGTTATGAAAACTCTCATGATCACACTCATACCTGTAATTTTTTGTTTCATAATCCTACATATCCAAGGCACTTCCCCTGGATGTTTTTTGCCCGGGAGGACTGCACTTGTTGATCACACTATCTTATACAATGCGTTTCAACTGGAGGTTTTGCCTGGTTAGACCGCTCTTGGCATAATTTGATGTAACCCAAGGCACTATCTTTGGCACCTACATATATGGGTCCATTGTTGCTTCCACACTAGACTATCTGTGTTTGTCAATGCTGTACTGTTTCAAGTCATGGTTCTGCAGAACTTTTCCACTGATTCTGTGCTGTGTCTCTTTCCTGAATGCGTTAGTACCTGCCAATTCAGTTCCACCTTCTTTTTGTTCCTGTGTTAATTACTGGGCAAAGAGTATACCTGTTCCAGAAGTAGTGCTATACCCGAAGGTGTGCTTTCTTTTCATATTCTTGAACACCTGTTCTTTCTTTTGTGATACCTTTCTGCTTGATTGGATATTAATGCGCCTTCTCCAGTCCCTCCACCTTTGCAATGTGGGATTCTAACTTTGGGTGAGAGGAGGTAGGAATGTTTTGGAAGTTAACATTTTCTTACACTGAAAATATGTTTTTGATATGTACTTACCTCGTCTCACACACTTTCTACTCTTCTTCCCTACTGATATGCCAGTGTTTCTAGTTTGTACCTGCCAATTCTGGAAAGTGAGAATTGTTCTAGAATAATAGGAGCTAGCTGCACAAGTATAGATGGTGCAGTATGATTGGTGGAGGGTAGTCATATGATCAGCACATGTTATGAAATGGTGTGAAACTGATGGTGTATAAAAGACTGGTGTACTGTTACTGAAAAGTTTTAACAATGCTTAGAGGGCAGTCCAGGATTGAGATAGCTTTGCGTGAGAGGAGGTAAGTAGGTATCGAAAACACATTTCCAGTTTAAGAAAATGTTAAGTTTTGGTGTGTGTGTGTGTGTATATTAATGTACGTGGAATTTTAAATTTAAATTCTTAAATCCAGTATTGCCCCCAGATGGCTTAGTGATAGGTCTGAGAGCTTTTCATGTTACAAATTGGGTTTTAATACCCATGGTGGGCAAAACACAGATAACACATTGTGTAGCTTTGTACTTAACAATAAAAAGAAAATCCAGTATTATGCTTTTAATATGTCACTTAAGTATTTGTTTGGTTCCAAGAAATAAAATGACAAAGGCATATTTTGTTGCACAAAATCTAAAGTGTAATTAAAAGAGTATTTGCCTATCAATAAATCAAAGTTGTTTTTGATCTGTTACAAAATAACTTCGGATTGTTGTGTAATGTCCTGAAGTTAATAAATGTCAAATTGTTTTAAATGGAACAAATGTATTTACTTTTATGAAACTGATGTGTCTTTCTTGAATAACACTAAAAACACCCACACAACTAATTCTACAATTTTGGTTTCTTGTAAAGTGTTATACCCATAGTCAATAAGTGTAATACCAACTGCTGGAGGCCCATAGTAATAGTTGATGTTATCACTGTTATCATAAACTTATCTAACTTGAAAATATTTTTTTATTTTCTAATATATAGAGCATACTTAAAAAGCAGAAGGCCTTATTACTAAAGTATTTTTTTAAGTTTTTGTTTTTGCGTGTTTTGTTTGCTTGAAAATAGTCTCCCTTTTGATTCAAACATGAAGGCATACAGTGGAAGATCTCATTCTGCTCTAAAATTTCCAGACACTGAGTTTGTAAACTGCAAACCTCAGAGAAGGCTTTTTAACTGTTTTTTTGTTGCAGGCATGATGTTTCTTTAATATGTCTCCAGTTGCATAAGAAACAACTAAATACCCTAGAGTTATAGAAATAAAAAAATATTCTTGTAAAATAATTTCATATTTATTTCTTTTCATTGCTCTGAAGCTATGGCTGATTTTTTTTCAGTAACTAGGTTTCTGTTTTTCTGTAATTTTACAATGCTAACACTGGACAACAAAAACTTTGCTACTGGAGAAAACTCAAGTGATTCAGGGTAATTTGATGGTGCTGATTTCAAAAAATGTAGTTAGAATTTGGTTATCACCTCTAGATTTTGAGTTATTGTAATATCTCAATATTTTATTAGCACTGTGTGAAACACCATGCAATCAATTCAGTACAAGAGATTTATGCTGTGAAATTAAGTTTACTTGGACAGTTTAATGGATAAAAAGACATACATTTTTGATAACTTCAAACATTGACTATATTGTATTGGTGTAAAATTCCAAATATATTGTTCATATATGCTATGTGTTCTCTATAGAATTGTAGTGAATTGCACCACTTTTGCTTCATTCCCACACTCACCTGCTCTGTCTGAAAATCATAAACCCTTACGTGCTCAGTTTGCTAGAAGATTTGAGAAGTCCTTCAACTAACTATGATAGGGGGTGGGGTCAGATGCCTCTCACTCACTCAGATGGTTACTTTGCCTTACTCTGTGCACAGTCAAAACAAAGTCTAATCTTCTTCCTCGCATCACACCTACGATATAATCAAATTCTGCAAAACTTTTTTTTTAAATCTTTTAAACTCTAGTTCTGTAAACATAAATTCTTTTATATTTTTTAGAAAATCATTTGAAATGCTAGCTGCCTTCAGTTCAAGTAAGGTCCAAAAGTGCAAAAATCATCTAAACAGTTTTTGCTACATTTGTGGAAAATATACTACAGTTTCATGAAGGAAAGACATCAAATACAAAGTAAAGGTAGCTTACTACCACTATTTTGGGTGTAAATTTGGTAACCAAGAAAATATTAGCTCAACATGCGTGTTGTACAGTTCACACAATTGGCTTGACACAGTGGCTGAATAAGAAGAGAGCAAGTATGCCATTTGCAGTTCCCATGGTATGGCATAAGCCCAGAGATTATCTGTTATTTTTGCATTACTAAGGTTTCTCGATATTCAGGCAAAACTAAACAATACATTAAATATCCAGATTGTCAGAACTTAAAATGAAAAATATACATGTATATAACTTTCCTTTTTTGTCAAATAGAAGAGCTTTTAGTTATATTTCTTAATAGTATAAATATATACTATGTTGTTGTTGGGCGTAGGATTCTTCTACAGTAGGTATCTGTGACTTGTTAGTAATAAATTCAACGATGAATAAACAGCATGTCAATATATGATATTCTCAACATCAATGAATTATTTACAAAACTTCCTACAGTCATCTGCATTTAATTCTTATTATAACAAAAACTAAACAATAATAAAACATTCACTCACAAAACTAAATTAATCAATAATATCTGAACAAAACAGTCTTTTATATCATGACACAGATACTGCATCTGAGACGATAAAACCAATACCTCATGGGGATGGTCTTCTACTGCTACATCCACCAGCGCATTGGGAAGCAGAAGAGTTATCCTGCAAAGAAGACAATGATCTTCATCCTTTTCATCTAGTAATTCTATTCCTGTAGCACCTCAACATAAACTGCTTCATCTGATCACACAAGAAAAGCTAAATGATCTGATTTGTGACTTTTCTCTCTTAAAGCAGCATGGGAAACTGGCTCTTGTTTACAGCAATGGAATTTATTAGCTCCAGGAACAAGAGTTTCAATTTACCAAAGTCTTGCTTTTCACTACAACATTCAAGATACTTTGTGTTTCTGTAAAAATGTTGATGCGCTAAAGGAAAAATTAAGTACTGAACATCATCTTGAAGAATGGAGACTTTTTATCGATACATCTAAAGTTAGCCTGAAAGCTGTACTTTTGCACAATGGGAACACTAAGCCATTTATTCCTGTTGCTCATGATATGAACATGAAAGAAATTTATCAAGACATTCAGATTATACATTCTTAAATTCAATTTTCAATGAATAAATGAAGTTATTAAAGAAAAGTTATTTTTATGATATAAACGAATATTTTGAATAAATCTATTATAACTCAAAAATTAGAGGTGATCAGTAATTTTCAACATGATTTTTAAAATCAGTATTGTTAAATTATGCAAAAACAGTTGCATATTTTCAAGTAGCGGGTAAAATCATTTTTTGATTGCTCAATGTAATCAAAGGACTAAACTCAATTATGTTTTATTAGCTTTTTTAAATTTATGTCTTTAAATTTTATAATTAAAAGATACTCAATTACTGCACTGTTCTTGTTTTACTTAATATCAAAAAATTATGATTTATAAAATAATTTCTTGTTGAGTGAGTTTCACTGGACATATTGATGAGAACCAAATTATTCACCTAGTTACTATGAAGTCCAATTTTAAATTCTAATGTTTTGACTTTGATAAAAGTAACTGTAGAAATTTACTGTTCTTTTATTGTTGTTGTTTTTTTTATGGCCTAAAAATTGGAAAAAGTTTGTAAGAAGAGTGGTATATATCTTTAGTGATCTTAAAAAATTGGATATGCACATGCCACACACACACACACACACACTTATCTACTCATTCAAAACCTGAAGTATTTGCACTACATGCATCTAGCTTTAAAGTTAAAATCAGCATTCATGTTTTCTCCACTATATTATGATACAGACTATGAAATGAAACATCTTGTCATGATATGCGACTTTGTTATCCAACTTGAGCCGACATGTTTGTTTTCTTTCTTTTTCTTATATCTAGAAACTCGGTGAAGGGCTGTTGCTCATAATGTTGTTTTTGTATTTGTCAGTAAACTTATTTTAACTTAGAAGGTATTTCATTTTACTTGTTTTCTTCTACATGTTTATTACATTTTGCATCAATCTAATAGGTTGTTTTAAAGGGAAAGAAAAGTGGTTTGAAGGTAGTATTGTACAGGAAAGACCAAGGAAGACAGTGTAACTGAGATGGGAGTGGAAGAAGAAAATTTTCTATAAAAATAATATGTATTTAAAGGTTTCAAAGAAGTAACCTTCAGTGGTCAAAGTATACAAGTTATTTAAGCAAAACAGTTTTGCAAAGTTTCTAACTTCACAATATGATATATCACCCTTAAGATTTCTATATTAAAGCACAACAGTTAGGTATTTTTTTACTACATACACTGCATTTTAGAATGACACATTTTTAGATTTGACCACCTCACATATGTAGATAGATTATTTCATTTTTATAGTTTGTTTTTCTACATTTTGATAAAAATTCAGTGGCAGTTATTTAAATACTGAAAATATATGTGTTGACTATTAGTTTTCTTTAATTTGTTTTTCAGGTTCCATCAGTTCTATTTGTCCCAAGTCATTTAATGTCTCTCTTCACACTTGGGATCTCTTCAGCTGTGGTTTTAGATTCAGGATATAGTGAAACAGTCGTTCTTCCTGTATCCTTTGAAATGGCGGGAAATGTTTTGTTTTTATTAGTGTATTAGAATTTACGAATTAATTTTCACAAACCTAAAACCAGTCATCTGTAGATACACATAGCAGGGTTGTCTACCAGACTGTTTGTCAGGTGTTATAAGTTGTGAGGAACAGGCTAAACCAATATCAATGAAATTTGGTTGGTAATCTCAGTTGGACCACCATCCCCCTAAGGATAAGTTTAAGTGAAAAAAATGGTGGGATGAATGGCTCAAGTATGTATCCATTTCAGTTTTACTGCCTTAATGATACATATGAGGGCTTAACTGAGTAAGGATATTGATAGCAAAATATGTGAAGCTGATGCCAAACAAAAGTGATATTCAATGCTGCTTTTAGCAAGGATATATTTATATCAAATGAATGGATCATGTCTTACACTATGGCTCAAAATAGTAGAAGGGGGCCACTGATCTCCTATTTATAGCATAGCATTTTAAGCCCGGTATTGCCAGGTACTTTTGCAAGTGTAATAAAACGTTAACTCTCAATGTTATCTTACTGTGGTTACTAAAATTGTTTTCATACGTTTAATTTAGTGAATAAAATAAATTTCATATGGCTTATTAAGTAATACACAGTAACTATAATGTATATAACACTAACTTCTGCAAAAACTGTATTGTATTTTGAATATAAACTAGGTGCAAAATGCAATGGGTTGTATAAACAATATTGAGTATAATTTTAAAATTGTATGATAAGAAGTTATAATGTTGCAGGAAAAATGTGCCATATCATAATTGTTAGGACTTTTAATGCTTATAAGTTACATTGTTACAAGAAAGATATTTGAAGCATCCTGGTAATAGGTACCTCATAGTAATGCTTTAACGGAGTGTCATGGTTGGTGATGTTTTTAATAATGAATATCATTAGATGGCCATTGAGAAACCTGAAAGTCAAGAAATTCATTTTAAATCTTAAAAGTTAGAGAGTATTAAGTTTTTCATAATGAGGTCATTAAAAGTCATAAAACAAAATATGTTTTTGATAATTAGTATGCATTTTGTTTTGTCTTTGAATTTTATTGTATTCAAGAATTGACAGCTATTTTATAGCTATTCTTCGAAGTAAATCTATTTTACTTAAGAGTGGATCACTATTTGCAGGCTGTAATTCCTAGGAAATATATTTATTGCAATTCAGTTGATCTACAAGTAAATCACTACTTGAAAGCTGTTCTATCTACTAAATGTAGTCTTAGTGAAATTCATAGATCATTATTTTAAAGTTGATCTATCCCTGTAAATGTGGTCATGAAAAACATCGAGGACAAGTGTTTTGAAAAGGTGTTTGAAGTTCAGTAAGTGTAGAAGTTTTTTTCTGATGATAATCAGATTTATGAAGGTGTGGTAATACTGAATGCATGGCAGGCTTTACCAGTAGCAGCACAAGCCATACACAGGTATAAACCTAAGTCCACTAGTAAGCATAGTAAAGCAATGATCTTAAACTACTTTTAAGTAGATTCTGAAAAACCTCAACTGATTTGATATTTTAAATGTAACATTTAAAACTATCCAGTTTGTGTGCAAAATATGTAATAAATAGAATAACTTTTTTGGTATTTAATTAAAATCACCAAGTTTCAAAATTAATAGTCAATGTATGTATATATTATTTTATGTGCAACTTGACTTTTAGGTTTTAATCATGTGAGATTACAGATATATATGTTCTATAAGAAACTATGTTTTTATATAAAAGCTCAGTTATAAGTTTTAAATGTTATGTTGGTTACCAACAAAAATAAGTACCTTGCTAATTTTTCATTTCTATGTTAAAGTCACTGGAGTTGATCCATGGGTATTTAATCATGTTATAAATAATGATACAATAAAATATGAAAATATTAGTTTCTCAAATGTAATTCTGAAAGCACTTCAGATTGCAAAAGTACCTTTTTGATTTTTGGGTGTGCATTGTTCAGTTATAGGAAGAGCATTAATTGATCAAATATTTTGTTTAATGCATGTGTTCTTTATTTGGTTTGAAATGATTTTTTATATTTGTAGGAGGATTGAAGCAGAAGTAATGGAAAAGGCTAAAGTAAAGACTCTAGCATCAGAACCTAAACCTCTGGGAGAGCTTCTGGCAGGTAATTAAACGTTAAAAAATTTCAGTTGGAAGGATAGCAGTGTGCAAATTTATTATAACGCCTCAACAATTGTCATTTTATGAGCTTTACACACAAAATAGTCATTAATTTGTAATTATTGTAAGTAATATTTTGAAGTTTCTTTAATGCTTGTATTTAGTGTGACCACCTTTGTCATCAGTAACAGCTTGGAATGTGTGTGGCATTGTAGCTATATATCTCAAAGTCTGGTGTAATTTGATTTCATTTTTCCTGAAGCTGTGAACAGAGACTTTCTGTAGTACTGAGTTTGCTTTTCTTGGCAAATAAGCTTGTCATTTCTTTTAATTGTTTGAGGTTATTTTCCCCTTGAAATAATTTTTTCTGGTCTGCTTCTTTGTAAAGGGTATAGTATTATAGACTAGTTTACTATGGTATTAACCATCTCACTGTGGGTAGGTTAAAGTTTGCATGTCATGATCGTTTACAGAGTTACTTTCAAAACTACTTTATTATCAATGTATATGAATAAACTTGGCATTAAAATGTAGCTAATAAATGAAATTTTAATATTATATGAAATTTAAGTTCTTAATTTTATAAGGAAATATTTAACAAAATCCTCAATCTCCTCTGGTATGAGAATTTTGACATTTGTTCTCTAGGTCTTCCCTTTTTTCTAATTTATTTGCCATCCCTCTCTGAAGTACAGAGTTTAATGTAAATTACTCATTATGTAAATTACTGATATTATGAAGGCAAAGTCTAATTTTATAGCCTTCAGTCTAGTTTGTGTATGCAGACAAACTAGAAAGTCAAACCCACTTACTGCACCCACCTGTCATATCCTCTCTTTCACAAATTGTCAATAATTCTATCTGACATATTATATTATATCATTTATAATTAATAGAAAGCCAAAGCTTTAATCTATAAAATGATGTATTACAGTATATAATTTTCAATACGATGTATTATCTATTTCATTTTCAGTTCGAAAGCTTCTTTTGTGGTGTGCAGCTCAAGAAGCTTATGAAATTAATTTAAAGTTCGTATAGAAAGCCAGTTAAATTATGATAATTATAAGACATTGTTTGCTTTGTGTGTGTTATTATTCTGTGTTCAAAGATGCATTAAGTAAATAAAAATTATTTAGTGTACTAGTACCATCAGTACAAAATTTGCATCTTGTTTGGTAGAATTATTAGTTAGACATGGTTCAAAGGGCAATAAAATTAAGTATAACCAGATGTATACTGTTATGAGTTTTAAGTTATTTAGGATAAACAAATGTAGTTTCCTGCAACAATTTGCTGTCATTCTAGAAAGAAAAAATGGTAATTTAGATTTATTTCATATGTTTTTTGGTGGTTACAAGGTCGCTCAAATTAATCAAGTCCATGTTGAATTAGGATAGAGAAAATCTATATACTACTAAAACACTGATATTGTTTGTTTGTATGCTTGTCTGTAATTAAATACAGCAAAAATGGCACACAATAGTGCCATATTTGTAAGAAATGAGAATAGAAACAGAATAAAACAAGTTTCGT
Source organism: Limulus polyphemus (assembly GCF_000517525.1). Lineage (NCBI taxonomy): Eukaryota > Metazoa > Arthropoda > Merostomata > Xiphosura > Limulidae > Limulus > Limulus polyphemus. The sequence continues at coordinate 35,900 of NW_013670435.1, read as the reverse complement.
TAAGATCGAGCCATGGGTTACGGAGTTAGCCCCGTTTTTTGGGTCACTTTCATGAAAATTTCTAGATTAATTTAGGTACATTAGATGGCGCCACATATCAGTTTATCTATCTATCTATTCGTTTTCCACCTGATGAGTCACTTTGAAATATCTTCTATACAACAATATATGGACAACAGAAATTAAATGATGAGATGAAAATGTATTACATCAGCGTGTAGAAAGAACAACAATAAAATGGACCTACAATATTATTGACTATTTGCAAATAGTAACTATGGAGACGAGGTAATAAAATAAAAATCAAGTCGAGAACAACAACAAAATTTTAAATACGAAAACCTCTCGCCGATTATTGGCTATTATATTATTTCCCTGTCAATGTTCCAATCTTCATTAAAAGGAGTAAGATGACAAAAACAAGATCTTGAAAAAAATACATATATATAAAAGAGGAAGTTTGTTTATTTGTTTATTTAGTTCGTTATAGGAAACCAAACGGTTGAACTTGACTAAATTTTAAAATAACTTCGTAATAACCAGTATTTTTTACAAGTAAATTTTATGGTGCTCTTTATTTTGTATTTGGTATGGTATATAATGA
>NW_013670435.1:23938-35275 GCF_000517525.1 Limulus polyphemus | reverse complement strand
ATATATGGACAACAGAAATTAAATGATGAGATAGAAATGTATTACATCAGCGTGTAGAAAGAACAACAATAAATGGACCTACAATATTATTGACTATTGCAAATAGTAACTATGGAGACGAGGTAATAAAATAAAAAATCAAGTCGAGAACAACAACTAAATTTTATAAACGAAACCTCTTGCTGAGCATTGGCTATTATGTTATTTCCCTGTCAATGTTCCCATCTTCATTAAAAGGTGGTGTAAGATGACAAAAACAAGATCTTGAAGAATCTATCTATCTATATACTACTAAAACTCTGAGATTGTTTGTTTGTATGTTTGCTTATTTTCTCAGTCAAAAAATCATTTACACTACTGTTCGTGCTCTTTACGAAACTTCTTACTTCACTTTTTTGAAAAATGAAATGGTCTTACTTTTTACAATCAAATATCTTTTCTTGAATTATGAATAACACAAATGGATTGAAATATTTAATTAAATTATCTCAACGGTGCAATATTGAAATTAGCTTGAATTCTTCATAACCTCTGAATAGTTGTTGACCCAACAGGTCTAGTATTGAATAAAATATAGAATTTAATTGGAAGAAAACATTTGACATTTATTTAGATTTTTAGAGGTTACAAATGAAATTTGAAATTTTTCAGATGAAAAAAAATATTTTCAATTTTAACATGAGCATCACTTTGCATTTGGTACAGTCAACACTTTGACTCCATATATTCATGGACAAATCTTTAATCAAAATATTTAATTAAGCTGATTTTTTTGTGTACAAAAGACTTCTAATGCTTATTGAAAGTTTGCCAAATTTTGTGAAGATAAAAATAAAATAAATTCTTATGGTTACTTTGGGGTTTCAACGTTCGTGTAATCCACTGATCCCATATGGAAAGAGTTAATGCTGATCCATTATTCCATACATTTTCTAAAGATGGACAATATCTTCTGCAGATATTTTGCCTCAAGTCATTACAGAGTAACCTGCATGTTTGACTGTTGGCACAAGGTACTTCTTCTGTAACATCTCATTTATTATTTATTGAAAATATACACATCAGTTGGAACCAGACAGTTCAGATGTAGACTCGTCTGTCCAAAGAATTTTGTGCTTCTATTCCAAAGGCCAGGATACATGTTCTTTTGAAAATGCTAGCTTCTTTGCTTTATTCATTTTGCAACAGTAAGGGCTTTTTTGTTGCTACTATTCCCCAAAAGCCATATTTTTTGCACCATCCTTGAGACTGTACTTCTTTACACTTTATCTATGCCTGTCTTATTAATGTCATCAGCAAAGTTTCCACAGTTTTTTCCAGTTTGTCATGGAATTGCTTTTCAGATGTATGACATCTCTTTCAGTGAGTTTTTTTTCCATCACTTTCCTTGGCTGGTGATATAGAACTGAGTTTTTTGTTTGTCCAGTGTGAGCTTCACAGTAACTGGTGAAAAACTAATGTCTTTTGGAATTTTTAGTAAACTCCAACCAGCATGATGTAAAGATATAACTCTGACAATGTCAAATGGTGTTAATTATAGTTGTTTTGGCATCTTAATGGAAACACCATACAGTATTAGCTGTATATGCCTTTGATATAAAAAGTATTTCATATACTTATGTAATGGACAATGCCCTTTAGGCTAGTCATTGGAGCTTTGACTTTACTGCCAATTACACCAAATTTATTTAATCGGGGAATGCAGTGGTGAGTGGAGCTCACAAGTCACTAACTCAAGGAAATTTATGGTTTGATTAAAGAAAACAGTTTTGAGTTTGAGATTTCACAAAATACATCAATTTTATTTAAGTTCTTCCATGTAATAAAAACTCTTTTATTAATAATCCATTAATTCTAAAACAATCCAACTTTTAAGTTAATCATTACTGATAATACGGTTCACATATAAGAAATTCAACTATATTACAAATATTAGCTTCTTTTATACAACTCACTTTACTATTTTATCCTAAACTACATTAATTGATTAAGAGAAACAGCAATCTTACTTACATCAAAGTTGAGGAGGTGTACTGTTGTAAGTTGGATAACTTCATCATTGTAGAGCGTGGAGGTCAAACATTAAATTGGTCCTGGAGAGAACTCTTGATTTGTCCTGAAGAACTGACTTTCAGCTCCAGACACTAGTTTTTATACAACATTTTCTCTGTGTCCTTAAGAGTTTCCAATTAGTATACCTAACTACCTGCAAATAGTTCTGATACTTCATTGGTTAATTTCTGCAACTTGTCAAGCATTTCCAAAACAAGCACCCAAACTCTCAAGTAATTAGTTACTGTGATGGTATGTGATTCAGTTGCCTTTTTACTTATACTACAGCTCCAGTCTCTGGTAATGAATCCTACATCAAAGTGCCAATTTTAGATGCTATCACAAAATTTTTAGTAGTTACCGTACTACTAGATCTGTGTCAGTAACTTATCACTGTCAAATTCGTGACTAGCATTCTTCTCTGCATCTTTACTAAGGTGCTAGTTCTATTTTTTATAACTCTTTAACTCATGATTCTCAATATTAACTACTAGCTGAATATGCTTCATCTAGTTCTTGACCTAATTTTGCAATACAGGCATCCTTATTTACGCCATTTCTTCATGTGTGTGTACCACACCCAGAGAACCAAATTTCTTTAGTTTCTTTCTTAAACTCTCTTAAACACTAAAAGAAATTCTGAAGCAATTATATGAAACTACTTAATAATACTCAATTGCTTCACTTACGTGTATATGGATGAAAACTTCAGAATGTGAAAATCTCAAAGTTTTTGTCAGGGATGACTACTACAGAAACTAAAGGAATCATGTGTGACATTGTATGTAGGTTAGACATCTTGAATGACTCATAAAACCTGCTGCACTTAATCATTTGTGGCTGTGTGTTGCCTTCCTCTTAAAATTTTATATTAATTAAATGTATAGTGTATTAAGTCATGGATAAACTAAGAAAATCAATAATTTACTTGTTTGTTTTTTTTTCCAACATTTTAAACTACTTTGGCTTTATTTCATAGGCACAACAAATCAAAACTACAGGAGCAATGTAACTTAAAAGCTGAAAAGGCCTGAATTTTTATTCTGCATCATTATTCTACTGATGTTTTATGAATGTATTGTTTGTAGAAATTCTACAATTTGCATTTAATGAATGTTACTTTAGTGCTTCACTTCTCTTTCAAAAAATCTAATAGAATATAGTCATCATTTATTTATTACATAGTACTAGAGAATTTAGTCATTCCATGTAGAAGAGGGCTAGGCCTGTGACATACTGCCAAAGGAGGTGTAGGTCTGTAAACCACAGGTTTTTAAAACTACTGCAAAAGGAGAGTATTCCTATAACACAACAGTTTTTTTAAGTTTACTGCAAAAAGTATAGGCCCATAACACTGTTACTGCAAAAGGAGATGTAGACCCATAACACTGTTGTTTTATAACCAATACTGCAACTGGAAACAAATTTAAAATTATTGGACTTTTGATGACAAATGTGTAAAAACATTTTTTAAAACAAGTGAAACAATTTGTCATTCATTTCTGTACCTAATATGTAGTTATGCGAGTGTGATTGTACAGATATAGGTATGTAGGTAAATGCAATTTTTTTATCTATTATAATAAAATAATAACTTCTATTACTATGTTTAAGTTAGTTGTTCATTGTTTGAATATTGTTGATCTTATAACCCTGATGAAGGACATTAAGACAATAACTTTGGAAGTGCACTCACCTAAAGATATTTATTTCAATATAACTTTTTTGTGCTTTTTGTATTTTGTACTTATTGTTAGGCCTTCTTGCACTTGTTTATATGATGCTGGATTTGCATAATGTATCCAAACGAAAATCATCTGTAAATTGATTATGCATTTTATTATGGTTCAAACTTACACCTAATGTTTGAAACTCAGTAATCAGTTAATAAAGTTCATGCACATAAAGTTTTATGGTTTTGTTAGTAATGTTTTTGCTTATATCATATTGTTTCAAAAACATATAAAAAATATGGTTGTATACCATGATTAAAATGATTAGAGACCGTAATTTTATCCTTGTTTTGTGTTGGCTTTCCTGAAGAAAAAGGACAGACAGGTAAGATTTTATACATGTAATACAGATCAATCTTAAGGCTTCATGGTTGGTAAAAACTCCATGAAAATAATATAGAACATTTATATATATATATATATGGTTTAAGTTTATATTATCAGTTTATTTTTAATATATTTTGCTCAGTTTTTCAATATAATAGTTTATTTTCCAATGTACCTTTCTGAATGATGATTATCATGGTTTAATTTTATTGCCTTTTTTCTGAGTATGTTTCTTTAGTTTATTCTGTCTCCAGCATTTCTTTATCACATATTCCATAGTCTGATTTATTACCATTACTGTTAGTGAGTTATTAGTTTTTTGGTCTTCTTCTTGTGTGTTTATTTTGTCATATTCAGATGTTTTCACATTACTATTAATCTCCCTTGGAAATGTCCTTTAAGAAAACATTGTACTGTATTCATTAGTTTTATCAAAAACTTTTATATAAGAATATATTTTTGCATTTAGATTAGATTCATCTTTTCAAGTGTTTTATTTAGTTTACTTAGGCATGTTTTGTAAAGTTATTATTATTGTTGTAAGTTTGAGTGAAAGTAGAAGTAACTTAATTATTCTTTGAAGCTCTTCAAAAGCTTCTAAAATTGGCTATTTTTTATTTTATCAATGAGGCGTGCATCTTAAATCTTAAAAGGTTTTAAAATAGAATTGTTGTTATTGATTATTTGCAGTTTTTTTGCTGTATATAACAAAAAGTGAGAAAAAGATGTCAATAAATATAATTGTTTTCTATACTTCTACAGAGCCTCTAAAAGAAACAGTATTGGAAGATATAAAAGGTTTGTAAATTTTTAAGGTGATTATTTATTTTTCACAGAAAAGTGGGATATGAAGATAATTGTATATAGTTGTAATCAAGATAGCAACACTATTAGAAAGACAGTCACCTTTTCTTTAATCAAGGTTTTGTGAACATTTAAAGAACAGAATATTAAAAATCTGAGAAATAGTATAAAAACCAATATTCTTATTTTTTATGCCTATTGAGATACTTTAATTCTAAACATGCTGATTAGGTGTAGACATGCATAATGTTCTTGCTACAGTGTAGGTTATATAACAGATTCCATCGATATATTTGGAATACACTTATTTGAAATTTCATTATGTGATTGGTTGGTGATATTTCCTGTAACTACATTGCAGCTCTGTTGGATCCCAAATTCTAGTTTTTTGGTGCAATCTTTAAAGTATCTTTGTAGATGTTTTGGCATTTAGATTAATAACTGTATTTTTATATAAACATATACTTATGTTGCATGTTAAATCAGCCTAATTTTTACATCACCTAAAGTGGCCTTAACTACAAACAACACATGTTCTTGTTTAGTCAACAGTAATTATTGAAAACTTATGATTTTACCAAAGAAATTATTAAAGAATTCCCTAAAAGTTATTAATAACACACTTACCAAAATATTATTGATAAAGTAGTATTATTTTCACAATAAGTGATGAAAATCCTTCTAAGCAGTAACAACTATCTTATGTTGAAATTATTATTGACAACTGATTAAATACTTTAAGAATGGGGCCAAGCATGGCCCATTGGTTAGCATGCTGTAGTGTAGATCTGAGATCCTGTGATTCGTGTCCCATTTACCACTAAAAAAAATATATTTCCCCACCTAGGGTTTATGGTACATAGTAAGATATCTCACTATTTGGTCTGTCAAGAGTATCCTAACAGTTAGCAGTGAAAGGTATTGGCTCTCTGTCTACCCTCTACTCTATCATTTGACAATTAGAGGTGACTAGCTGTGTAGGTTTGTGCAAAATTCAATAAATAAAATTTGAGTACAAATAAAATTTTTATACTATATATTAACTTTGTTACTTAGGTAATATAAAATGTAAAGTGGTACATTACATAATGTAAGGAAAAGATGGAATTTATTTTATATTTGTCTGCAAGTATTTTATAAGTGTAAGCATGTTATGAACACTTTGCTTGTTTTACAAACTTATAAGTAGTTTGGAGACTGAAGAAGGAAAGTTTGAATATGTTTAGGTTTTTTAGAGATTTTAGTGTATATAAAAATTATGTATAATTACTTCTGATAACTACATTGATAAACTCAATCATTACGTTTTTTTTCAATTCTTTGAACAATTTGTCTTGTATGAAAAAACAAAAGTCAAATATCAATAAGATGTCAATGTTGCCTACTCTTCAATTTTATTCATATGTATTCTGTTCAACTCATTTTACAATTGTTAAAAACTGCAAAAAAAAAATCCACAAATTGCTTTTTATTTTGTCCTTAACTCATACATAAAACGTCATATTTCACATACCATTTACACTAAGTATTCATAATTACACCTTCAATTTTTTTCCACTTTCTTAGAAGTAACATTAATGATTGTTACTGCATTGTAAACACCTTAGGTAAAGAGGTTGATTTTTTGAGCCTGTTCTTATTGTGCCATTTAAGTTCCAGAAATTGCATGACTGATACTAAATATGTTGAGTTCATGGTGTGTCACTACTCTTGTGCCTGCATGGCGTATACATTAGCAGGTTAGTATTGGTGTGATACTGATTTTCGTGCTGAATCCATAGTTTGCCTTACTTGAAACATAGTAGAACTGAATCTTTGCATGTAGAAGACCTTCCTTTAATTACTAAACCCACACGCCATATCCTCAGATAGGTGTTTTTGTGTGTATGGTATTTTATGAGTCAGCTGGTATATGCTCAATGTTAGTGATTGCACACATTTGTAGATAACTTGAAAGTCTGAAGCTGTATCACCTACTTCAGTTTTGTTCTGCATTGACCTCTTTTATATCAAACCTTGGACTCAACAATATTGTAGAGTGTGGTGGGTTGTTTCAGCATGCATATTGTGGTAAAAAAATCAGCTTCTGTGTTTTTTACGAGATCAAGAACAATGACAATTCTCAAGTAATCCCTGATAAAAGGTGTTTGCAAGTTGGTAAATACCATGTCCAGTAGTTTGCACTGTTTTATGCACCTATTTATTATTTCTATCATTTATTGCATTTTTATGACTGCCTTTGAAAGATTGTATCAGGCTTGATAATTTTCCATGGATTTGTGGATTTTCAAGTTTTATGGGCCACTCAAGATCATTTATGAGAAATATATTTAAATTAATTGTGAAAATACCTGTAAAAATAATGTCAACATGAATAATAACAACCTAGTAAAAATATTTAGATTTAGAGCCAGGGAAAGTTGAGAATTCACCAAAGAAAGTCAAAAGTTCTTCAACTTCTAGAACTTTCAGCTGGTCCCAGACCTCCAGCCTAATGATTTTTCACCCCAGACCTTGACAGATTTTAATAGTTTTTGGCTTTTTACTGTTAACACGTCTGTTTATCCCTCTGTAAGATGCACCCCCTTTACGTCCCTACACTTCATGAGGCTGTATGTAGTTAGGTACCAGTTCTTGATGGATGATATATCCAAATCCAAGATATAGAGGAACAGAATTACTGAAAGCAGAACAAGCTAAGTGCAACATACTATTTACACCAGAAATATTATCCAAACCCAGAATTCTGTTGGATAACTTAGTGTGGAGCTTCTTAAGGAGAACTGTGTAAACAGGTTTGTACAAACCTTATATGGATATTCCTCAAGAGTGGAATCTGGATAGATAGGTCATCAAAGTAAGACTTGGTCAAACAAGCCAGATTGAAGTATTCACCAATAGTTATTATGCAAGACCTATAAAAGTCTACTCCACTTGATCTTTTTGCTGCTGTACTATCACATCTATTCTGTTACAGTAGATGTGTTTTTTTTATATTTGCATCTATCACCTTATACAAATTGGGTGAAAGCTGATTTCTTTCCTGGTTACTTTTGCAGCACCATGCTTCAGTACAATTGACAGTATCATGCATATCAAATATTTGAGTCTGTGCTTTAAGTGGTGTAAATGGCAGCTGAGTTTGTTTTGCAAACAATACAAATTTGCCTGACTGTTTCCTATTGATCTGATGTTCAGACTTAAATGCTTAGAGCTTGTACAGTCTCGATTGCTTGAGAATGAACAAGGAGTGAAATAAGGAAAAGGATCAAAGCTTGGATCACTTCTTTCAGCTTCAATGTGATTCGGAAGATGATCATCATGCACACAGAATTTAGAATAATAGTATTTTGATGGCATTTGATGCAAATAGGCACCATCTTTGGTGGAAGTGTTACTTTTGTCCTTTAAGGTATGTTCCTAATTCTACATTATGAGGTTCTTTTCCCTATAGTTTTAACACTTCATATAACATTTGACCAATCTGTTTTAATTCAGCTTGACTGAACATTGCCTTACTAATATCACCTTAAAGTGTACTTTATAAAACACATAGTAAGTAATGTAGCAAAACACTATTGGTGTACCAGTTTTACTGACTGATATTGTGTAAAGAAGACAATCATATTAAACAGTTGATGTAAAATAGTTAAAAAAAGTCCTTAACCCAATAAAAAGTGTTCAAGTAGGCATCTAGAATTAGCTACACATGGCAAAGAAAAGAAAAAGTTGCAGTAGACAAGCTCATTCCTGGAACGATACCTTATTGTAGTCCATTACATATGAAACAATTTCTATAGTAAATAATTATTTTTTGGTCATTACTGTGGGCAAAATTTCCACCTTATAGACCTTTGTCCTTTATGTGTTTCAATTTTTTTTATTTAAAATAATTTAATAAAAAATTAAATAATCTAACATATATTTTATTCATGATATTCATAACTCTCCTATTGAAAGCACCAAAGTAAGTGCAAAGTGAACTATGTATAAGTTAAACTTGCTTGCCCTTGTTGTTACAATGTGATGTTTATATAACATAACCATTGCTTTTTTTTCATCCCTTAAAATTAGAGATATAATGAATTTTATTTATTTTCAGTAAGAACTTGCTTTGTTGCACCTTTTGACCTCGGCCAAAAAATTCAAGCATATGAAAGTGGCAAAAGACTTTCTGGGTTGAAACTGTCAGAAGAGGTATATGTCCAGAGTAGAATGTTTTTTTTTAAACTAGACTAGAAAAATAAGTAAAACTCAACATTTGGAAGAAGGTTTTATTGACCAAAAACTTGACTTTTTGTTGAAACTGCACATAACATACATAATTGTTTAATTTTTAAAACTCAGGTACTTCAAGTGAAGGTTAGACTGCTATATGAGACTATTTTACTTACTGAAAAGTCTCAAACTATCTGTAAGATTTCTTCCTGTATGTAATTTTAGCCATATTGAATACCATGTTTTAATTATTTAAAAAAAACAATAAAGGACTAATCATATTGTCCAAAAAGTTGTCAATTACATTTTAAGTAAAATTCTTTTAAATTGATAGGCAAAAACTATAATGGGTTTCTAACTTCTAATACTGTAATACATATTGAATCTACATGTTTGACTCTTAACAAAATACATGCCTTAGAGGCTATTCCAAATTTCAGGAATTACTCCATGGAATTTTCAAAACATATTTCAAGTTTATTTTCCTATAAATTTTTTGTTATTTTCGTGAATATAAGCAAAATTGCCATATTTTTTAACTTTATTTTTAATAATAATAATAATTCTTCATTTTATGGCATTTGAGAATATATATGAATATGTAGCGCAATGTTTACTTTTTTAGATAATTAAAGGTCCAACTACTATAGTTATGAATATAATTCAAGTTGTTAGAAAAGTCAAAGTTTCTGATAAAAGAAAAAAAAAGAGACATTAGATATTCCATCTAAGTGAAACCTGTTATGTGAAATTGTTTTTTATTAAACTAATATAATTTTATAGATAAACTACTTTACAATAAACACATCATTAAATATTGATGCTATTCTATAGTGATTGACTTCACTGTGTGTTAAAACCATTGAGAGGTTTTTGTATTATGGTCTTTAGGACAAAAATAAATATAATTTATAGAAGATACCTAAGATTCACTTCTGTGATAAAGTACAACCACCTTTAGAAGTATTATTTTTGATATGTTTCATAATTGAAAATAAGATACTTGCATTTCGTATTAGTACTCTCAACAATTTTTAAGATTTTATTTTCTCATTGTAAGAGAATCTCACTGAACAATTGCACTAGAGGCTGGTTCTTAAGAAGAAAACTTGTGATAAAACATAAACATCATTGTTAACCACGTCTTTGTTTCAGAATGGGTACGTTGTTTATGAGGTGTTATTAACCAAAAGTATTAGCTAAACTTGATGTACTTCTGCATGATGCCTGAAAGTTTTCTGTTTTGAGTATAAATAAATAAATGCAAAATTTAGACTAACAAATATTTTTATTTCATGATTTTGAAGTTCATATGCCATACTATGTTGTAGCCTACAAAATGCATAATTCTTTCCATGATTCATGGTATGTGCACTTTTTACTGACGTCACGACAGGACAAATTGCAATGTTAAGCGTGCATTATGTGATGTCATTTTAATGTCTACTGACTGATTGACAGACTACACACTATTGTATAGTGGTGCGAGTAGTTAAAACAGGTAACCCCTCCAGGAGGCTTTTGGGGAAACAAAGGTAATACCATGACTTCTGATAATCATGTAACATAACACTGTAGATAACTAAATTAATGGGTAATATGATGGCAAGTCTTGATATTTTCCAGGTGCCAGAGCCTCCTCCTTCCCCTCCAGATGTTGAGTACCCATTAAATGGAGAGAAGATAATGACCATTCCTGGAGAGATCAGGTAGAATATTCTGAGTTGTCTTCTAAAACAATATTAGTAAGAATTTTGGCTGTTCATTCAAGTGTCTGTAATTTTAGTGTAAATCTAATTAGGTAATTAAGCTGGAAAAAACCATTGATATTCAAATACAGAATTGACAGAGTAAGAGTACAATATGCACACCAACAACTTTCATTGTTAAGCTAAAGGCAAGATCTAACTAGCAAAGAATGTTTTACCTTTGTGTTTAATTATTACATATTGTTACGACAGTGGGGGGTCACGTGACGAGTATTCTAGAAGATTCGCTAGTGTGTTGCGACAGCATTGCATCAACTGACGCTGGTAGCACGTGTTGAGAGTCTTAGAAGTTTCTAGAACAGGCAGTATTATCGTATATAAGTGTGCTAAACAGTGAGAGAGCCGGACAGAGTCGAAGCAATAGTGGAGACAAAGACAGAGACGTAGCGGAGGCGAAGCAGGCAGAGAGAGAAAGAAAGACGGCGGTTACGGTC
>NW_013670435.1:19800-22938 GCF_000517525.1 Limulus polyphemus | reverse complement strand
ACCAGTGCAGAAGAAGATACGTCCCGAAAATTAAAAGACTTTGTTCAACTTTAATTTTGTGTTTGTAAATTCTGTACATTTAATTAAGTTATTGTTAATTGTTTATTAGTTTACTGTAAGTGGCTATTGTTCGGTACGAACAATACTAAGGAACGGGCAGTGTTACGACAGTGGGGTTCACGTGACGAGTATTCTAGAAGATTCACTAGTGTGTTGCGACAGCATTGCATCAACTGACGCTGGTAGCACGTGTTGAGAGTCTTAGAAGTTTCTAGAACAGGCAGTATTATCGTATATAAGTGTGCTAAACAGTGAGAGAGCCGGACGGAGTCGAAGCAATAGTGGAGACAAAGACAGAGACGTAGCGGAGGCGAAGCAGGTAGAGAGAAAGAAAGACAGCGGTTACGGTCGGCGGGAACTGAGGATAGCAGACACAGAGATCGGAACTATAGTTTGCGGGGACGAACAATTAAGTCTAAGCGCGATAGAAAGTGAGTGAATTGTTGTGAACTATAGTGTGTGTAACTGTGAAAATTAAGTGCATTACAAAGTTGTATTGAGGAGGAATAAACAAGTTTTATAAAGAAAGGACTTGTATCTTAGAAGAATTAACAAACAAACATACAGAGACGTAACAATATGATAATTTTCATTTATGTAATATTAAGAAAAAGAAATTTCTAGCAAAAGGCAGCAAAATCCCCTAATCCTGTGTCAAAATTAATGTATTATGTTTGAAAGAATATATATATGAACAAAATATTTACAAAAACTTGGTTATTTATGCATTTTATTGGGAAACAAATAAAGAAAAGGGAAGATTTTCTTTTACTTTTACTATTTTCTGTTACACAAGAAACTATCATGTGGCAGAACAAACAGAAGTGCCAGGAATAGTAGAATAATCTTTTAGTATTGTATCATTTAGTATGAAAAATACACATTTGTAAAGTTATTTTGTTGTTGTTGTTTTTTCCAGAAACTATGCCCCAGAAATAATGTTTGAGAGAAGTGGTGATGAACAGTCTCTAGCCAGTTTGATATTGGATGCAATTTTAAAGGTAAGAAAATGATATCATCGCATAAATCATAAGGTTAGAAAGTACATAGAAAATTCCTTATGTGTTTTATGTTTTCCAGTATGTTCCATAACATAAATATAACATTCTGTAATGTATAAATACTTTACTCAAGCCTCCCTGGTGGCTTGACAATTAGCCTAGGGGCTTACAGTGCTAAAATTCAGGATTCAATCTCTGTGGTGGGCATAGCATAGATAACCAGATGTGAAGAGTTGTACAAACTTGACTGAAATTTAGCATTCAAAGTCCATTTATAACCTTCACATTCTATCTTGCATCTTCTTCAGGAGATTAACACTCCACTGTTCACAGCAGTATGTTCAGTTATTCATGAGAAAAAGGCCGTTTTTCTTTTCTTTTGCTTACACTTCATCGTGCTTTACAGTTTTCACCACATTTTTTTCTTTTCTAAACCTGTGGAAGTTATTGTAACTGACATAGCACATCAAATTTTATTGGCATTTTGTCCTTCAGAAAATGTCAATTTTTTTTTACATATACATATAGTCAAACTTACCTGTAACAAATAGTAAGAAATGACTGTTTACATTTTCCCACTGACCTATGCTTCACATACACACTCAAAAAATAAAAAAATTATCCTACTCACTGTGAAGACTATACCGATCTATCCATACCCCCACCTTTTTTGCTGGGTGTAAAACAGTTGTTATCTATTACTTCTAGATTCTTCAGTTTATATAATGGTAAGATGAAAATTTTCTGATAGTTTTACTTTTGTTCACCAGAGCCCAATTGATGTTCGTAAGACACTAGCTGAAAATCTTGTTGTCATGGGTGGTAACACCATGTTACCTGGGTTTAAACATCGACTTCTGGCTGAAGTACAAAATCTATTAAAGGATCCGTATTATTCCAGCCGCCTACCTATCAAGAAGATCAAAATTCATCAACCACCAGCAAAAGAAAATTATATAGCATGGTTGGGAGGTAATTAGTTTCTACTAATTGTCTAGGGATCATTTTTGTAATGTGAGAGTAATATAGTGTATCACCCAATATGTTAGAATCACAATTCATGAAACTACTTTGCTTTCAGGTGTATCTTTCTGTATCATTTTTATGGGAAGTATAAAAATTACACATTTGAATTTGTGTTATGTTTGACATTTTGTAATTACATCAATTTTTGTTTTTCAGCCAAGTGCAGTGTTGACATAATTTTGTATTATTTGATGCAAAGTTAAAGTATATTCCTCGTGGAATCCCACCCACATAAAGTTTTGAAATCTCAGATTTAATCACTATTTGTGTAGAATTTTCTATCACCTAAAGATTTTCAAAGTTACAGGTTTTAACAAAGTTCTAGTAAACCTTTCAATATAACAGTTGTCATTTTGAACTTAATAATCAGTATCTGTTAATTCAAAAAATTTTACATTTGGTCATTACAGGTGCTATTTTTGGAGCCACGGACGTTGTGACAACCCGGTCTATCACTAGAGAACAGTATTTGAAACGAGAATACATTCCTGACTGGTCAGATCAGATGTGGACTAGTCATTCTGGACGAGGTCGTAGTTAAACAAGTATATAGTTGATGACACCATGTGAAAATAAACCTTTTTCTCATGTCAGATATGTAATATTTATTAGATGTATTTTATTTAGTATTATCATCACTAAACTTGCAGATTAGAAAAAGCCAGCTTGTTTACCAATACACCCTCATTCTACAAGTAATTTATCTATCAAATAAAATGTACACTAACCACAGTGTGTTGTTGTTTAAGTCTCAACTACACCTTCTATAATCTTCTTACATCATTAACTATATTGTAAATTCTGTTTTATTTTCTTGCTAATGTACAAATTCCTTTTTTCACAATGTTTAATAACATAAGTTTGTATTAATAATTTTCTTTTGCTATTCAACTTTAACATAATTCCAAAACTTAGGCCCGGCATGGCCAGGTGGTTAGAGCGCTCGACTCGCAATATGCAGGTCGCGGGTTTGAATCCTCGTCACACCAAACATGCTCGCCCTTTCAGCCATGGGGGCATTATAATGTGACGGTCAATCCAATTAGTCATT
>NW_013670435.1:16765-19790 GCF_000517525.1 Limulus polyphemus | reverse complement strand
CCAAGAGTTGGCGGTGGGTGGTGATGACTAGCTGCCTTCCCTCTAGTTTTACACTGCTAAATTAGGGACGGCTAGCTCAGCCTGAAATCCATAACAAACAAACAAACCCAAAACTTACGTTTTCTTGAAAATTGGAATTATCTGAATGCTTATTAAAACAGTTTACACAGTTTTGTTCTTTAACAAATACTAAGCTAACAGATACATTTCTGTTAATTACGATACATATACACACACACCTCTCAGTACAATGAAAATCATATATACAAAACATCAGAATAAAGAGCTCACAGTTTATTGTCTCTTGGATTCTTTTGATATTTTACAAAATCTTCAAAAATGCGAGACTTCTCTTTGTTGTGCCTTCCAATTGTAACATCATTCTTTAGTAGAGGGGGTAGATGTCCCTTAATAACAACAAAGAAAATAGGTAAATAATACTACTGAATGTCATTTATTATCAAATAAAGCATAACATACAGTGAGTTACTTTCTGATATGTTCGGCTCTGGAGAGGACAAATTTAAATAGTGGGAATACAAACGTGATTTAAATAAAATTATGCAAAATAAAAGTCTGTTAGATTTAGCATCGTTAATTCTAAAAATATTGGGCTCACCGGAACTCGAGTATGTGACTCCCCTAGTCTCACGCCGAGATTGTATCGTCGTTCTTCTTCTTCTCGCACTTTAGCTTCTAGCTCTTGTTTTCGTTGTAAGTGACGTTTAGTCACACGCTCTCGTGCTTCAAGGAAGCTTTCTGACGTTAGGCCTACAAGCCTGTTTTTCCAAGTTGGACTATATTGTAATGAACTGTTGTTCATGCTTACCACCTGGAGATTTATTCAATATAAGAAGGCCCTTCTCTTCAGCTTTATTGACGAAGATAATGTTTCCATTTTCGTCTTCTTACGTTATGGCTAGTTTTTCTCGCATCTATGTCTTGAACAGGTTGATCACACACTGTAATTTCCTGAACTGTTTTTTTTACAGTTAGAAGTATCCCGTAAGCCTACAAAACGCACGTCAGTGAAACTAAATGATACGGTAACCAACAATGTGGAAAAGATGAGTGTTCGCGTTTGGAGTTTTAATTAGCTTGGTAACTGTGTCAGTTATTGATCGTTTTACTACCGTGATTTTGATAAATGTGAATATATAGGATGAGTTAAAAGAAAGTAGACCTGATTAACAACCCAATTTTCTGAAACTAAATACATGATAAGGGGGGGGATATAATTTCGTCGATACTGTGCCACGGCCACATAATACTGAATTAGGCACTTTATCCAGTTAGCATGAATTTAAAAAATGACTCATTTATTGAACCAGTTACCGAGTATGATATTTTCAGTAGCTTTACACACCATAAATGAAGGTTTCCGTAATCCACCTTTCACATTTCTTGTCTGAGAACTAGATAGCTGGGGCTCGAGATATGATTCAAAATCTATATAGAGGACAAAACAATTATCTCTGACAGATAAAGGCCAACCTACTAGTTACTAGACGTACTTTGGATAGTAAATCTAATCATTATTTTATTTTGGCACTTGTTTAAAAAGTTAAAATCATAAATAATATTCAACGTTAAAACTGGTACGCAATTAAAAACATTTTATTTAGGCCTAATCTATGGCCTTCAAAAAGTTGACGAATCTACATGTTTCGACGTTACAACGTCATCTTCAGGAGTGAATTACAAGACAATGTTAAAGTATTTATAATTTGTTAGTAGGTCAATGTGACCTGTATGCTATTTTACATAAATTCACGTTAAACCATTCAAAGGAGATCAATCTATATTCTTGATTCGCCATACCTTTAATCTATTTAATACTACATGATATTTTTATGTTTTATTATTTCTAAGGATTCATGAATATTATTACCTATTATACTTTAAGGTTGAGCTAATATTAGAATGTGAATGTGGAAGTATGTACATTGGTCAGACAAAACGTAATTTAAAATACCGTTTAAATGAGCATAAGGGATATGTAAAAAAACTGAAAATTCACCCATAGCAGAACATGTACAGGAAACACAACACACAATATTATGGGAAAAAACTGTAATATTAGCTCAACCTAAAGTATAATAGGTAATAATATTCGTGAATCCTTAGAAATAATAAAACATAAAAATATCATGTAGTATTAAATAGATTAAAGGTATGGCGAATCAAGAATATAGATTGATCTCCTTTGAGTGGTTTAGCGTGAATTTATGTAAAATAGCATACAGGTCACATTGACCTACTAACAAATTATAAATACTTTAACATTGTCTTGTAATTCACTCCTGAAGATGACGTTGTAACGTCGAAACATGTAGAGTCGTCAACTTTTTGAAGGGCATAGATAGGCCTTAATAAAATGTTTTTAATTGCGTACCAGTTTTAACGTTGAATATTATTTATGATTTTGTAAATCTAATCATTCCAAAACTCTGGAGTGTGTGTGTGTGTTTTTGTAATGTAAAGTTGTTCACTGAGCTATCTGCTCTGTGTTAACCACGAGAATCGATCTGTGGTGAACTTGAGCTTACCACTCAGTTACAGGGGGGGGGACAATTACAAATAGAATAAAATTTTTACTTAAATGGAATATACTTGTGTAATCATCACTACACAATGACCTCATACAACTGTAGTAATAATAAAAATGTCAGTTGTTCCCTCTGTATCGAGATGTGTTTGTTCAGGTTTATTTCTACCAAATACCAGTGGTGTGAAGGTAACGTTTTGATAGTTATGAAACCTAGCAAATATTTCAGTTAAAGCCGTATGTTATGTAGCAAGCGATTGATAACTGAAGTTGTTTCAACTCTCTCAAAGTGGTAAAATATTAATAATGTAAAACTTATCAAACTGAATATTTTTAAAGCGAAGGATTTCAGCAACTTCGTCAAAAAATATGTTGAATATTTTATTTTTATCGAATGACCTACATTTACTGAAGAAGTGGTTATTTCTAGATATTGTGAATGTATTATCAGTTGGTTTTGTGTCTGGGCTTCAACAA
>NW_013670435.1:14412-15765 GCF_000517525.1 Limulus polyphemus | reverse complement strand
GTGTATCGTAAAGTTATATTCGGAAAGAATAAACCAGTTTTATTAAGTAAGGACTTGTGTCGCTAAAGTTTCGTCGGAACGAAGTTACGGGAAGTTAATTAACAAACGGAGACGTAACAATATTATATAATTTGTAATTTTCCATATATATAACAACATTATATAATTGTTTATTTGTTTGTTGAATTTCGCGCAAAGGCGCTCGAGGGCTATCTGTGCTAGTAGTCCCTGATTTTCAAGTGATAGACCAGAGGGAAGTCAGCTAGTCAACACCACCCACCTTGGATTATGCTTTATTAACGAATAGTGAGATTAACCGTCACATTATAAAGCCTCCAGAGTTAAAAGGGCATATTCGCTAAAAGGTTTCTATCCTGCAGGTTACAAGTCGAGCACTCCAACAGTAAGATAGCAGTTGAAATGAAAAAGAAACAAGAATATGATGAATCAAAACTAAATTTACTTGAATATTTTTGCACAACATAAATACACAATTTTTAACGTATCCGTCCAAAAATAAATTACTCATCCGAAACACAGTTTTGTATATCTGAATACTGTTCTATTAGAAACAACGGTACAGTTAATAACTCCTCTCTTTTCAACCACAAAATTAACTAGAAGTTAACACGAATAATTTGTGAACTCCTACTTTTGGACGTAGACTCTCAAAATAAGTAACGGCAATAAGTAATTGGCATGGCGGTATGTCTGCAGATTTACAACGCTAGAAACCGGGTTTCGATACCCGTGGTGGGCAGAGCACAGAAAGCCCATTGTGCAGCTTTGTGCTTAACTTCAAACAACAACAACTCGTTTCTACCAACTTAGGCATTGTACACTACAAATGTAATAATGTTTATGTTGTTTATTAATGTGATACTTCTATATTAACAGGTAGAAAATATAAGGTTTGGATACGAGAACGTAATCCAATCTGATATGTTTGAACATTAAAAAAAACACAGAAACAACAGAAGTCTTAAGACATATTAGAATAAGTAAAAGGAATATATTTAAATGTTTTTTTTTCTGTTAAGTTGTAAACCCAACTCACTCTCATCTGTAATATAGATGATTATTTTTTTATTCAGTGGCCCTCAAGTAGGGTATTTAGTCTTGTGGTTGTTCTTAAGTTTAGGTTTCTTTGTTAACCGTTAGTTGATCGTGTGAGGATGAGTCGCTGTTAATTTTTCCCCAATCAAGCATTCTGAATTGGCCTCAAGCTTGTTTAAAATTTACTGTAATGAATTAATAGTGTTACGACAGCGGAAGTCACGTGACTTTGGTAACACATGATGATATTCTCGAAGGATCATGAATTTTCCTGGCAACTCTAGTTTGTTCCAGGCA
>NW_013670435.1:0-14274 GCF_000517525.1 Limulus polyphemus | reverse complement strand
ACAGTAGGCACCGAAAGTAAAGGGTGTGAATCACTTGGTTTTATGGCATGGGTTTATAAAGGTAGTTAAGTTTAAGGTGACTGTGGAAATTCTTTGTATTACAAAGTTGTATCGAGAAAGAATAAACTAGTTTTAGTTAAGAAAGGACTTGTATCGCTGAAGTTATCCTCACGAGTTTAACTCAAATGGGGTATACTGTATTGGTCAGGGATGAAATTCCGCCGGTATTGACTACCGCGACTTATTTAAGCTGCTTTGTTTAATTTATGTTTATACGTAGATTACTGAAATTTAATTAGATAATGAAATTTTTTTAAATAGTTTTTGAGGTGTTATTTATGGATTCATTCTTGTTGTGCACTACAATATCAAATAAAACACCTAGTGTTATTTTCAGTCAGAATCACACATTTCTAAGACTCTTGCTTTATGTTTAGGACTTATTGAACTTGTAGCTGAACAAAATAACACTTCGTGAAAATTTTGAATCTCTTTTTAGTACTTTCTTCAGGTGTTTTCGAGTCTTCTACATGAGGCCTAAAATGCATTTTAACTAAGTTCATATTTAATCTATAAATAGGGCAGTTTACCGTAAAGCCTATTTTATAGGTTTATAAAACAAGTACCACTACAGGAAGTGACACTTGCGTCAAAAATAATGTATTACAAGAACATGTTATACCTTAATTCTGTACTGTACTATACTGTTGTCAAGTTTCAACAGCAAGATGTAGTTACTATAGGAGTGATAGATTACTCCTGACAACCGAACTCGTTAAGACTATGTTAGTTGCTAACCTGAATTCATATTAACGGCCATGTGATTTCATGGCGTAGTTCACTTCCCACAACTTTGTCCAGGCTTTTTACTATGCAGGCTCGTTTCTTAGTAGTATGATGCTTCCAAAGACGGACTTGGTTACACCAAAACACGTTGCCACTTGTCTCTGCGTTTGTCCAGTTTCCATCTTGAATTCCTTCAAAACCCTCTTTCCGCTATTAGCAGACATCACGGTCTCACATAATAAGTAGCTAAATGTGAAGCTACGTCAAAGTAGCAGGTCAAATCTAAAGACGAAATGGAAGTCTTCCCAGCTCAGATGGCTTCATTGTTTCTTGAGCATTTCGCACAAAGGTACACAAGGGCTAACTGCACATAGACGTCTAGTTTTGAACTGATAATGTAGAGCATAGCTTTTCTACTATTTTACACTAGTGCTGTAGGTACATCGCATTACCAGTTTACTCCACAAATAGTGGGAAAGTAGAAAAAAATCAATAATGGATCTTTCCTATATTTTGAATACAAAGCTTATATTTAAGTTTTAATAAAATGCAAAAGAAAAGTAACTTGATATTTGTCTTCCCACCGTTGCACAGCGACAAGCCTGAATGTTTATAACTCTTAAAACTGAGTTTCGATACCCGTGATGGGTATCACACAGATAGCAAATTGTGTATTTTTGTGCTTTAATATAAACAAACTTGATATCTGTATGAAATGTATCTAAACAGTTATTAATTACTAGAATCAGACAAATATTTTGCCCTAAAATACAATTTTATTTTCTCACTATGAGAAATCACATTATACAGATATATATTTATATATACTTAGTGTTGCATTCTGTAATAAACTTAAGACATCACCATAAGTAAAATTTTCTCAGTTTGTAAAAAATAATAACTGGTAGTATAAAATATATAAATTCCTTTACCTGTTCTACAAGTACACGAAATACAGATGACAGATTTATTTGTAATAAAATAGGCATAAAAACATAAAAATAATGTATATCAAAGTTGTTACTCCACCTTGTTTCTTTGCTATGGTTCTCAAAATAGAATGGGTTATTTTGTTACAGGTGCATTTTTCTGTAGCTAACTAAAAGGTTATTATTTTCATTTACTACTTTAAAAGTAAAGAGATTCAAATATCACTTTATTAATATATTTATATCCATTTAATTAACATTTGGTAGGTTATGAAAATAGTACATTCCATGTTCAGCTATAAATAAAATTACATTTATAAATGGGTAAGTTACATATTTGAAAACAATTCCAAAATAAATGGTCATTAAATTAACATTTACTGTATAGAAACAGTATATTCGGTGTTAAATTACAATTAAAGATGCGTGTTTGATAAATATTAAAAGGCATCAGTTGCTAATAATTAAAACATTCAAACAATCAATTTTAAGTACACAATTAAACTTTATTCCTAGACTGTCAATGGTGTCAAAATGGTCTCAGAGTAAAGTTTTAAGTTGTGTACTTAAAAAATGTTGACTGTTTGAGGGTTTCAATTATTTATATTTACACAAGTACCTTGAATTTTAACCTTTTAAATTATGACTCAATTGCTAATCGGTTCTCATTACTCATAATCAATTTAAAAATTCTGTAGACACTTTTCCTTTTATCTTCAGCTGTGGTTGGTCACACATAAATTAGTTACGTGGTTTATAAGAGATTCACTGTAATTATTATATGATTGAGAAGATCTGTTTAAAATGTATATAGAAGAGTTAAAAAACAAAAGAAGAAGTGGTTATATCTGAGTGCCTTTGACTATAGTTATTGGAAAAACTTAACACTGAATTGAAGGCACTGTCACACTCTACATCTTATCAAACGTTATTAACCAAACTGTCAAAATTAGGTATAGAAACAACAGTAGCAGCTAATTTTATGTGTGTGATAATACTGATAATGTAACTCAAACAAAGCATACCACGGTTCATACGTTTTCAGTGAACAGATTAACGACAATACATTTCATATTTCTCAATCTTGACAATGACATCTAGCTTACTCAACATGACCACGTATTTGGAAACTTTGAAACGCATATCAAATAATACTGTAAAATCATAAAAAGTATGTACACGGTAAAGTGAGACTATTTTCATAACTATTCCTTTATATTTTCAAGTATCAACTTTCTCAAAAAATTATGAAACATATATATTTGAAAAATGTGGTTAAAAAAGAATTAGCTTTAAACATTAAAGGCGTTTTACTCCCAGTTAAAAAAAATCAGATGTTTCTGCATTTAACTTTCGAAAAGCATGGAAGTACAGTTAAATAATTAAACCCACAGTTTTAGGGACATGGCTCAGACTATTTCATGTAGTTTAGATATGTACGTGACTGCTAATTTAATTAATTCTGTCAGCAAACGTAATCTGGCTTTTAAGTTAAACTTTTACTTGCCCAGATGTGCACCACCAAGGTTACTGACAATAAATGGAAATAAATTTTATTTAATTTCTTTTCTTCACCAAAACGTGAATTTCAGTGAAGAAAATGTTATATAGAGGACTATTATATTCTTTTATTCGCTACTTTTGCTGGAACAGACTAGTTCGACAAAATTAAACACCTAAAGTATTTTAGGTTTTTAGTAGTGAGTACGTCAACACCAAGCAGTCTTTATGTTGAGAAAATTTAAATATATATTTTTTATTTCACTGCAAAATTATGGATTTTGAAATTCTTTAAACAACTTTACAGCTGCATTAAAAATTAATCATATAATTGTTCTATGTTATAAAACATTCTAGAAAAAAGATCATTAATTGTAAAGCAACATGTCAATATATTAAAGAAGAAAAAGAAAATAAAGAATTCCAGAAGTAATTCATCATAAATAGTTTGAAATGACAAACTCATCAACGAACGTACCGTATATCGCGGCATTTAAGCTGATTTTTTATGACTAAATATTAATCCAAGAAATACAACGGGTACAAAAAATGTAGGAAAATTATCGATGTCAGTGGAGCTCCGATCTATTTAGACACAACTTACAGTGATCTTCGCGCAGAGCCTATGTTTTGAAATTCTAGGAAATGACCTTATAAAGGTTGCATTCCAGTTGTCGTTTTGGTGATACATTCAATATCTGAAAGTCAAAATGTATGAAATACGAAATAAAATTCAAGTTTCAAGTCGTGAAATTTACTAAAAGGACAAACAACTGTGCTGCGAGTAGGGAATTAGCCGTAAATGAAAAACTCGTCCGCGATTGACGAAAACCGCAAGTCTGGTCTGATTGTAACTAGGATTCAGATTATGCTACAATCAAGGCGTGGGCCAAGATGAGATATATTTTTATCGTTACTGCTCCTCAGAGGTGGTGTAGCCATTTCAATAAGTGACACAAGTTGGCCCTACGGCAGAAAACAATACCTGCCCAACGATCGAATATGATGATGATGATCCCATTTAGAGATGCAATATCTACGATGATTAGAAGTCAAAGCGAATTCAATGAACTTTTTGGCAATACAGATTCTTAAGATAGGACTTTAATGGATTTTATATTTTGTTGTCAATACTGTTAAATAAATTGTATATGAACTTTTTTCTGTAAATATTCGTTTGCCTTTTGAAATAAATGTATAATGGCTTTCTGTATAATTTTTGTTGTTGTTCTTTTGGGGGGGGGGGTAGAATTATATGATGGTGATCAGAGAATTACAGGATTTTTTAGCCTAGATTTAGGGGTCAACTTATGTGCCGCGATACATGGAAAGCACAAAAGCCAAAAATTATCTTGAAAACATAAAGAATCTTGGTTACGTGGAAGAACGATGCTAGGCCAAGAAGAACTAAAATGATTTTGGACATCTGAGGTCAACACACACTTCAAATTAGTAACCTGGCACAGTTTGGTTTTCAGTTGTACATGGTCTTCTCCACCCACTAGCAGAAAATATACATAGTACCATATTAACAAAAGTACTTTATTTGTTGGATTAAGAATAATTAGTAAATTCATAGTAAACGTACATAAAGCTAAGTAGTTGTATTATTTTTTACGAGTAAAGAAAAAATCATTATTGTGAAGAAATATATCACATATTAAAATATTTGGAAAAAAGGATTTAGATTCTTGTTCTTTTTTCACATTAAATTAAGTTTAAGGTAAGTATAAGATGATATTCTACAATATATTTTCTTATGAAGTTATCACAACATCCACCTATAAGTATGATGGTTAGCATACTTAATCTATTTCCATCCAGAACAGTCTAATATATTTATTCATCTACTTTAAAATATCCAGATGTAATGATCATAGTTTAATGTTAGAGCCACTTGGTGATAATTTCAAAGTTTGATTTAGAAGTATCAAATACAACAAAAATTTCCAAAGATTGTGTGGCACGTATTTTATGTATTAATTTCCTTTCATATCGTAAACAAAGAGCAAAATTCATATATAGTTACCAAAAAACTTGGAAAGTATACGAGGAAATTGGGTCTTTTAATATCCTTTTCCTCATAAAAATTCATTTATCTATTAGTTTTATGCCACAGGTAATTAAAACCCATGAAGCTAATAAAATTAGTGAAAGTATGCAAGATATATTTAAAAAAAACATTGTTTCTTATGATTGACTTTAATCCTATCCACACTCTAAGTCAGTTTCGTGCAATTTCTGATAAAAAAGCATAAGCAGAAATTTAAATTGCTATATTCATTTTCTGTACATTTGCAGCAAGTCTACTCACCTCCTCTAATGTGAAGTTAGCACATCCAGTTTGTCTTGGATCTTTTTCAAGAAAAGATTCTGTCAACAGAAGAAAAAAAAAGATTTGGTAAAGTGACAAGTCCAAGATATAGAATTTTTTTTAATATTTTTTAAATTACACTGAAAGAATTGTAAGGAATTTATAAGATATTTAAAAACAATATGCTATCATATTAAATAGATCTTCTATGAAACTGTAAACAAAATTAATTTTATATGTATTGTGGTATTTGAAAATACAATGGTTTGCTATTGGGTGATATTGTAAGGTACAATTTTGGCTCTACATAGTATAATTATGACTCAATAATTTGAAGTTAGGTCAATTCGTTGATTGCAAGATTAATGGAACCAAAAGGGTTTTATGACCAATACTTTCCAAACTACCAGGCAGAATTTGACTATAAGAGGTATCACTAGAATATTAGAAGAAAGCTATTCATTAACACAAATTAGGATGACTGGTGCCAATAGATATAATACCTAATGCATCGACAGTTTGCACAACTGAAGACAATAGATAAGAGTTTAAAACATAGTTAAAATGGCTTTGTGGCTCTGGATTTCCAAGGTATTCAGTTATTTTTCTGAGGTGAAATGTGAGAATCACCACCTGGTAAAATTCAGTAATGAGAGCTTCACTTAAAGGGAATAAAATTTCTTCACATACAGTTTCATATTTGTTTGAGTGTATCCTGATGTATATACTGTAGTAATTGCATGAAAAATTAATCCTGAATTGTGAAAATTTTAGTTAAAAAGTCTTTGTTCAGCCACACTCAGTCAGTGATTATTTATATTGTTATGTCTGAAAGAAAATAATTTGTAGGTTTGATCACTCATAGGTGGCAGCAGTTTAAGTTTATTAATAGATATTTACCCACAGTAGCTTTGGAAAGTAACCTGAGATGGTTACAAGGTAAATTGAGTGTGAGCCGAGGAGAATCTGATGAAAGCCATTAGTATATGTGAGAACATGTAACAGAGATAAATGTATATGGCAATATGCATGTCTGAATAAATATGTGTGGTCTCACACTTATGACACAAATGAATCAATAACGATATAAACAAAATTATAAAGCCACAAGCAAGTGGAAACAAAGGATTTGATCTGGATGTTAAGACCTTCAGACAATGTTAACTGTGATTACTAACCTGTAAGGTTCTAGTGGTAAATACAGTGTGGCTGCTATTTTCCTTAGTACTCATGTGAGAATGTTTCAATTTCAACACTGAAATATTTAACAGGTAGTGAATTTTCATGGAAGGATAAGAGTATCAGAAAAAATCACACTATGTCTATGAGAAAACACAGTTTTACTTGAGGTTTTCTGGTTAGAGTGGTCAAGGTATTTCAATTGCATCAAATTGAAATATACGAGTAGGCAAAATTATCAATAATATATAGAATTCACAGACAGGATCATAAAAGTGTTGCCTTGCCATAGAAATTATCATATTATTTGGCCTCTAAAGGTAGTTTTTAGGAACCAGTAATGTTCTAACCACTGGTTACAAACCCCTTTAAATCCCAATACCTGGCTGACCATTTGACCAATAAAATTCTTTAAACTTACACTTTTATTCTGGACCCTTGATAATTAAGGTCACGTTCTGAACTATTTTGACTATCTTGTTCTTCAACTAGTCAGAATTCCATTATTTCTGTGCCAAAACCTCAAAAGATCCTGCTATGAAGAGCCACTTTGAGGATCAGGACTTTCCTTTTGGCAAGGAGCTGAACTACTCTGTTGAGCCAAAGATGCTTAGAGCTAGGCTGACCTTCAACCCAGTAGAGCCCATGGATGTAGATACATTGCTGAAAAACACATACATTCAGGACCTCGCCATGCAAGGTGTCAGGCTGACACAAGAAATCTCCAGAGGCTGAGCCACCTCAGATGAAAAATTCAGTGCCCTTGCATCTCATCCTTTGCTGGACACAGGTGGACCCTCCAGCAACGTGGCCAATATTCAGTGCCATGCTGGTCATTGAGAACTTTCCATCTGCCCAACAACTGCTATGGTGAAAAAAGAGAAATGGTAGACATCTTAACATCTGGAGCTGCTACATCCATGTTCTGGGAGAGGATGCCTTTCATCAACTAAGAGAAGGCACATTTCCTGAGTTGCTTCGGGGGGGGGGGGGGGGTCGAACACTAGAGAGAAAATAGCAAAGCATTCTTTAATGCCCAGCTGGCACTCCACTACCTTCAACAGTGATTATACCAACATCTACCATTATCCACAATGAGAACAAGTCAGCGAAGACCACCAACCAGCAACCAGCACCACCTTTGTGTTGAATGAGAGGTCCTTAACTTTAACAGCAAGACCAGAACATTTGGAGGATTTCTGGACCACAGGACTGATAAATCATGAAACATCAATGTCCAATCAGCCCCCTCCAAAAAAAAAAAGTCCCAAGAGCCATGAAAGCCAGGAGTTGGACTAAAAAGGAACCTAACCACCAATGTAGTCCTGACAATGATGCAAATTCTAATTCTAAAGTGGAATTTCCAGGACATGGCTGACAAAGGGACAGATAGAAACCTTGGCACTGTACAACATGGCAGGGACCGACTCTAATGGCGATTCATGCCACCCTCCCAGTTGGAGTAAGAGGTCTTCCAACTGCAGACAAAACAAGATCAGACCAGGTAGGCCCTGGCCTGGGCCAAAGCATTAATTTGGGACATGACATTGACCAATGAAAATCTACAGCTGCTTTCAAGGATCTACTATCAGGACTGGAGTAAAAATAAGGGGAGTTGGACCTAGTGTCGGACACTGAGATAAGTGTTTATTTTGTATATTTATTCATTTAAAGGTTTTTGTGTATATTGTTATAGTTATCTCTCCATTTTCTTTCTTATTTGTAGAAGTAGTATTCTAAATTTTTACTTAAAGTTTGCTTCAGTTAACTAAACATATACAATTTATTTTTCGCATTAATAAGTTTTTTTTTTTTGGTGGTTACGAGGTCAATCAAATTGACCAACCTTGTATAGAGTTAGGGTAGAGAAAATAACAGATAAAATATAAAGTTTTACTGAAAACAAACATTTGAAATGTACTTAGGAGGTTTTAGAGATTATGTAAATGACATTTGAAATTTTTGAGATGAAGAAAAGTATTTTTGTTAATCTTAACATGAAAAATCACTTTGCACTCTGACTGGTAAAAAAAAATGATATATTCATGGACAAATCTTTAGTAAAAAAAAAACTTCATTAAAAAGCTTATTGTTTTGTGTACAAAAGACTTGTAATACTTACTAAAAGTCTGTCAAATTTTGTGAAGAGACACATATTGTATTAAACTATATACAAGTAAAAATGGTCAATCAACAGTGCTATGATTATGAGATATTTTTATCAAAGGTTTTTAACATTTCTTACTGTTGAAGATATAGTACAATGATTTAATCTTGTAAAAGAACCAGAAACATATCTATTTCAGCTTTCCTCTAACAATAGTTTTTAGCACTGGCAAATACTTTTAAATAAAATATAATAATAACAAAAATCACTATTCTGCTTAATATTAAACAGGTGAGAATGAAAATATAAACATTTTTTAAATAGATTTCATCAAGACTTCTTTTTGAAACTTAGTTACATATCTTTTATTTACTAAATATAAAAAAAAATTCAGATGTTATATAAAATGCAACAAAATAACTGTCTTTATTGTGTGTTTTTTCTAATTGGCATGTACTTAAACATTCTACTTAGTCAAATTATTATTACAGTAGTGAAAGTACCTGGATTATTAGGTTGATAGTGTGTGTATATTCTGAACACATTTTAACATAAAAGTATAAACCTATATACTTTTGTTTCTAAGCAACATGACATAAAAGCAATTTTAGGCATACATTGTTACCAAAACATGGATATTAGAAGTTGTTATATAAGGTAACACTTCTTTTCTGTGTGTTTTTTCACTTGCTTGCTTCATTAAAAAGATGCACATGCATGTGGATAAGATAAGTAATACCCAGGTGCACACCCTCAGGGTGCATTTAGTATGGGTGCAAAATTTCAGGTTTCTAGATTCTTTTCTCTTGTAGCTATGGCAGTCACATTTCTTTATATATGTGATTTTTCACATAAAAACATGAGCATGCATGCATGTAGATAAGTAATATTACCTAGGTGCACCCTCTGAGGGTCAACTTATGGGTGTAAAATTTCAGGTTTCTATGTTCTTTCTTCTTGGGGCTATGGTGGTCACACACATACACAGTATAACAGACACACCCTTTTATTATTATAGATACCTCAACATTAGATTATTTTACAGATGTCTTCTGTTATCTTGTTATTACTTGAACATATTCCACTGTATTTTAGTAGATATTTAGGCCCAGTTTTCCTATAACTCAATATAGAAAAAGAGCTCTTAAAAACAAAAACTAGAAAAGAGGTACTCTTACCTATCATACTCTTCAGCTTCACAGTGCATATCAGAAATTCTTCAAATCCCATCTGCGTTTTCTTCCCATATCTTAAGACCAACGTCCGCAAAATATTACTGTTTACTCGATACCCTAGTTAGGAAAAAATATCCTTGATCTATCCTTTAATAAATGTGACAGATTTAATAAACAGAAAATACTTTTATATCTTTGTGAATGCTATTTTACATTAAGCATGTAAAAGTGATAATTATACTTTTCATGTAATCCATCAATATACTAAATATAGGTATACTAAGTGACTAAGAAAAACCAACAGAATCATAAATAATGTACTGCAAATAATATAAAATCACATTAAGTGACTTTTGTTTCAATATCCTGAATATTTATCAACTGGTCATGAGATAATAAAATTTGATGTGCTCATGATGGATGTTGAAAATGTCTTAAAAACAGCCAAACAAGAAGCAGTTAAAGCTTCATACCTTTTTTTTTTCTTTCTCTTGAAATTAGCATTTTCAACTTTGTCAGGTCAAGTCAGGAACACTTATTTAGAACTCTTGGACAGAGGGTGATCAAAAAGTCAGCAGCACTTACCACTAATGCAGGTCCTCCAAACTGAATAGTGGGATTGATTGTCACATTTATAACACCCACACTGCTGAAAGTGCAAAGCATATTCAGCAGTACACTGTGATTTCAACCTCTGATCTTCTGAAACATGGCCTGGAATACTAGGCCATGTCTAGACTTCTCTTGAGTTATGCTTGTTCATGAGATACTAAAATGTGATATGCTCATGATGCATGTTGAAAAGCTCTTAAAAGATAGTACCACATTACTATAAATGTCCCTTGATAAATTTTTGTTGGTTATAAGAATTCCATGATTTTTAACTTGTTTTATGACCCATATGTTATTACACTACTCAGAAGTTTCTGTATGTTGATTTTCTAATTGTTTAACAAGACAAAGTTTAAGTGATTCTTTAAACAGATGTTCTTTGTTAGCACATAGTACTAAGTATTATATTAAACATGTTTTAAGTTATTGGTGTAAACAGACATTACTTTTTCTTTTAAAATGATATAAGTTACTGCTATAAACAGATGTTCTTCGTTAGCACATAGTACTATCAAGTATTGTATTAAACATGATATAAGTTACTGCTATAAACAGATGTTCTTTGTTAGCACATAGCACTATCAAGTAATCTATTATATCAAATTTAATTCTCACCTGCTGAATTTAGTGCCATTCTGAGTTCAAGGGTACTGAGAAACCCTGATTCATCTCTGTCATAGGTTTTGAATACATTCTATATGAAAATATACAGAAACTATAGTGACTTATGCTGGAAAAAAACAAAACATTATACACAGAAATTATGAAATGATTTTAGTATGATAGCTAAAGTACACAGAAATATAAAAGAAACAAAGGTGTGATTAGTATTTACATACTAGCCATGCCCTACCCGCCAAAAAATGACAGGTTGGAGTGTTGTAAAAAAAACTAGGGCCCCCACCCTTCCTTCAGCAAGCTTTGTTCACCAAACATCCCCTTTATCATAAAAGAAAAACAACCACATACTGAGAACATAAAAACATTTTTCAAATACACTCTCAAAAATCAATAACAGTTGTGTAAACTTAAATTAATAATGACTCATTATATAAATGTTACACACACACACTAAATGACAACTTTTATATATGTTAGATTTTAATCAGCAGAAAAAAAATAGTAGTATCTTGCCAAAGTTTGGATTTTTATATAAATGTATGAAAATCTTATCAAACTCTTATTTAAATTTCTTTTTTTTACATTTCAGTTTGTTCAACACATTATGGCTATATCACAAATTATATAATCTAAAAATTATAGTTTAAAATAATAAAAATAAGATGAGTCATCTAAACCAAAGTTTAAACTTAAAAATTAATTTCAAGTACCATCATTAGTTGAGACTAATGGCAATTCATTTGTGAGAAAAAATGAAAAAACGTTTTATCCAAAAATGCAATAATGAAACTGAAAAATCTCATAAAAACCTAAGAATTATGGTCACTAACCTCTAACTTAAATGTTTTTAAAACTTGCCAAGAACATTGAAATGTGTGCTTCAAGCTAAGTATATGCATAAACTAAAACATAAAACAATTTAAAAAAGTGGAATTCAAGCCAGCTTTAATGAACATTTGAAGTATTGTATACATATTTAAGACAACAATATCAGGTCATAGATTTTTGCTAAGCAACACAGACAAATGAAGCACTACCAAAAAATGATTTCCAGACTGTGTGTAATAATATACTTTTGATTATATTTTAAAATCTAAATAACTAATATGTATGACAAGATGTCAAATAAAATACGTATGTGGCTGCAGTGAGAAAAATGAGTACTGGTTTACACATCTTGAAATATACTGGGCATAAAAATGATTTTAAGGTACATGCTTTAGTGAACAAACTATTTCAAACAAAATACATAAATTCTGTTCACTTCAGGTGTTATGGAAAATATGTTATGATGCTTCCTTGGGATATAATGCATCTTTTCAGAAACAACTGTAAGTGTCAAGTGGAGGCATTGAAAAAGTTCAGAGGGATTAATTATTTCTCAGTTTTAATTTGATCAACTTCATCAAATAGTGTTTTTAAAAATACTAACTTATCTAGGTTCAGATGGCAGGCTTCAAGGTATTAGCAAATACTTATGTAATAGAACAAAAGAGGTCGCATTATCCTGTATATTCAAATGTTTTATCATTGTAGAAGAATATGAACATTCTTTCTGTTTTGTAGAATATACGAAGTTCTTCCTACCTTCCACATTCTGATATCCATCCAAAGCTTAAGAAACTCTTCCAACTTGAGTTTTCCTGATCGATCAGTCTGATTTAGAGTTTAAGAGCATTTTATATTTTCATGCTGGGGATTATCTATGTTACAAATGCTTTAATGATATTGATTAAAAGGCAATTTCAGTTAAAGTAATTAAAATAGACTAGAAAAATATAACTAAAAAAGAGGAGACCAAAGACTAGTTTATCAAATTACATTTCTTCTAAAAATGGCACATATACATTTTTATACTCTTTTTAACTGTAGATAACTATGTGGATAAGGTAACGCTTTTGTTCGTAAAATAATTGATGATTCATGTTCATGCTTAGTGACAGCTTAAATTCAGAAATATTTTCTAAGTAATTAAGTACCTTATATAGTGTTTCTTTTCTGTCATTCTGTTACACAAAATGTAGTTCTTTTTAGTATCATACAGAAAAGTAAGTCTACTTAATACAATGATGAATGGTGTTAACTGCTGAATAATATGTTGTGATGATTAAGGTTAACAGTTATTACGATCTGAAAAATTATTAATGTTTTATAACTTTCATTTTCATCAAGTTATTAAACTTACTGTAGAGACTATATGCTATTATTATTATATTGTTACGTCTCCGTTTGTTAATTAACTTTCCGTAACTTCGTTCTGACGAAACTTTAGCGACACAAGTCCTTACTTAATAAAACTGATTTATTCTTTCCGAATACAACTTTATGATACACTTATTTTCAACAGTCCCGCTATAACAAACTATAATAACGAACGTTAACTTCAACAATACGTCTCTCTCTGACTGCAGTTCAATTACTCACTATCTACACACACATTACATTCCCGTCACGTTGTCACCCTCTTTTATATATACCAGACTACCCTATATCTAGTAAATGCTAGAGCATTCGCCAAGATACAGGATAGTTCTAGAAAGTAGAGAGCGTGAGAATAGTCACGTGATCTCGATGACGCAACACTGCCCCCTCCTTAATGTTGTTCGTCCTGAACAATAACCACTTACAATAAACCAATAACAATTAACAATAACTTAATTAAATGTATAGAATTACAAACACAAAATTACAATTCAACAAAGTCTCTTAATTTTACGGGACGTATCTTCTTTCGTACTGGTCTCCGTCTCGTTGGCTTCTGCTTCATGTGGGATTCATCTGCTTCATCAGTAAATGTCCTATCGTCGGTAACAGTCACATCAGTGGTAGTAACTTCATCAAGAGCTTCATCGTTTCCCTTCTCGAAACTGAGTAGAGTTTCTTCTTCGACGTTGGCTTTTTCAGGTGACACCTCTTCAGCAGCGTCATTTGTTCTGTTGTCCACTTTGTCCCAACTGCAATGTCCTGTACCGTGATAACGCCAAAGCCTGTTGGCATGCACCTCTTTTCCGACCAAACATCAACTTTGCTGGAGTGTATCCAGTGGTTTCA
>NW_013670434.1:67656-83546 GCF_000517525.1 Limulus polyphemus | reverse complement strand
AAGGCGGAGGTTGGCATGTTTGGTGTGACGGGGATTCGAACCCGCGACCCTCAGATTACGAGTCGAACGCCCTAACCACCAGGCCATGCCGGGCCTATCAGGATATTACCCCAGTATATCGAAAACAGCAACAATTAAAGTATTACTTAAAAAAAGATAATGACCGAAGCAACCCAGGTAACTATAGGGAGTCAAAAGCTTTTTGTACACCAAAAAAAGGTATCTATGGTCATTTGTCTTCTATTAAAGCCCTGATAAACTGATTCGGTTAATCTGACTAAGTGATCTGAAGTTTGTCTGTTTTTTCTATCTGCATTTTGATTATTGCTTAAAATCTTGTTCATTTCGCAGAACGAATTAAGTCTATTGGTTACGAGTTTTCCGTTAATTTTCCTAACGTGTTAAGTAAGCTAATTGGTCCCTTGGGGAACTCCGGCTAACAATGTGAATGAGTGGGATAGTACGTCATTAATTTTAACATTAGTCGTATGGTGAGTGAGAAAGCTTGATATCCACCGTACCAGTAGGGTCAGGATACCGATATTATTTAACTTATATCCTAGTCCGTTATGCTAAACTTCTGTAATAAGCTGTACAACATATTTGTCAACGACATACCCTTCCCCCCTTTAACGTATACACTAACTTCCCAATATGCAGATAATACTGCTATTTGGAGTTCACCAAGTAATTCACATACTGGCATTTCTAGAGTCCAAGTTTCACTTAATACAGTTTCAAAATAGTACAATAAACTGCGCGTTGCCCTTAACCCTACTAAAACACAAGCCATCGCTTTCCGCAGAAGAAAGAACAAGGCGAGGAAAAAAATTAGAAACTTAAAGTTACAGTTAACACGACAATCAAGTTTACTAAACCCGTTAAGTTCCCAGGTCTAACGTTTAACTATAAGTTATCGTGATGTAAACACTTTAATGATATTAATAGTAAACCTAGTGCTAAGAAGTACTGGTGGTATCAACAAAGGTTGTTCCGCCAAAACCATTATCACAATTTATAAAGCCTACATTACATCCCTTTTCAAAGTATGGTAACGCAGTAACTTGTAACATAACAAATAATCAATATAACAAAATAGCACATACAAGTCCCAACTACACTCCACCAGAAAACCTTTATTCCCTGGCGGAACACCCTCCCCTAAAAGATCGCTTCACCAAACTCACCACTACAAACGCACACCAGCAAGAAACACACTCAAACACAAGAATTCGCCCAAATCGCAGCCACCTCAACTTCTTGGACGAGATATACATCCCCGCTAAATATGATAAACGAAATCGTGACGTAAGCTATTTTAATATATTTCCCGTTTTAGAATATTAAGTTTATATGCACTAACCAAGTACTTTATTTGAGGTTTGGGCACTAGACAGATATTTTTTTTTCGGCACCTGTCCAGTGAAAGTGGTTTTCTCTGGGTACTCCGATTTCTCCCACATCAAAATTTCCAGCTATTGGATCTTCTGATCCCAGGCCCTGAAAAGGACCGCGTTTTAGTATGCACAATCTTTAATTACTATAATCTTTGAGTTATAATTAAAAATAATAAACCAAGTTATTTTCAATTTAATCAAAACCATTTTATTCTTTTATTCTTGCATAACATCTTAAAATCAAATCGTAAGTCTAGTACATGTTATGTTTTTTAAACGTTAGACCAGAGTAAATATCGCAAAAGGACGTGCTGTTCTCTGCATCTCCTTGCTCATACCAACGTCACCATCATCGACAGCCTTCACTGCTGACGTCACCACCACGTGTGTAAACAAACACACGAGCGTACCACGTGCTCCTGTTTCTCGCTGTCTTCGACAATCCGAGTTCAAGCTACACTCAATATAAGCTCTCTGTCTCTTCTCTTCCTTCGCTTTTCTCCAAATGCATGGTTTTTCTCGGATGCTTCACAAGAATTAGTCATTTATCCTCCCCGCTTTAGTCAGTAATAGCTGATAAAATAATTAATTTTAAAAAATCGGTGTGTATCATATCATCCGTTATGCCACTATTTTTCCTCTATGTACTATAACCTTAATTTCGCGTGCGGGGCTGAAGGGAAACAACTGCTTCTGAGCGCCTCTGATTACCTTTCAGTCCTCTTTGAGACCTGAAATATTTTATATCAGAAAATTACTGCCAAGGATAGATGGATGGAGATAGATGACTTCCTAGCCAACCATTATTCAGTATCCCCTATTTCCTGATCTTTGTTATAAATGTCTCTTCAGAAGAAAGGATTTCATTGTTTAATTTTAAGTGGAAATACAAGTTACAGTTAGAAGTTGAAGACTCGTTATTTTAAAATAAATGTAGGTCATCTCGATATATATTTTTCTTTCAAATTCGGTGAAATTTATATCTAACAAAAAACAAATGCATTACTGATAATAACTATTAAAAATGCTACCTGCTAATCTGAACACGGCTGTATGAAAGGTGATTTTGTATCATATTCTGCGCTATAGCCATATTATAACTTTAAGTAGGTAAATGAGAATAATGTTAATTTTCTAACTGTAAAATATGCTACAAAGAAAAATTTTGTGAATGTTATGCTAGCTTGTATGAAGAACAGGACATACGCTAAAATTTAGAAACGTTGAACTGTAGACTGATCGATTTTAATTTGATATCGAATTTCACTTCGCATTCTACAATGTGTAAAAGTCTGGATAGAGTCATACAACTATTGATTAAACGACAGATGTCACTGATAAAGTCCAATGAAGCGCAAACACTAAAATTTTTTGAAGAAAAAATAAATAAGGGATGGCGCAAGAGGTCTTGTTTTGCTTCCTTGAATAATTACTAAAAATTACACCTTCCATATTATGATTATAGGATCATAAAAGAGGGTCATTTGAAACCAGTGTTGTAATAAAAATTGAGAACTAATTAGGTGAATGATTATTAGTCAAACTATTAAATTATCTCTCGTACTGAGTTAACGAGCTGAAGGGTATAAAATAAATAAACTACTTAAAAAGTACAAGGAATTTTTAAAACATTATGCGTTGTAAAACTGACAATATTTATTAACAAACTATTTTACACTAATATAGTCAAGTGTAAGGAATTGTTACAGTCTCATATAAGTGAGTTTTCTCATTAAAAAAAAATTCTAAAAACATACACGATTCAGATGTAATTAGATGCGGAATAAATCCTGAGAACACTAAAATAAGAAATAACACAAAGTATGTTCAATAAAAACACTAACAGAAGTAAATCACGTTTCAGGAATGTATTTATCATCGCAGGGAGCTTTACACTACTGAATACCAGAGTAGTATTTAAAACCACACATCACAACGTAATTGATTTAAAATACAATAGCAGCAGCTTTTACAACAAGTTTTATTTTCATAATTACAACGTTTCAACCCTTATTATGCTTTCCCCCAGAACCAGTAGAACGCCTACGATAACCACGCCCATTCCTTCCGTAATTCTAGACGGGCTACCCCTAGCCTTCTCGCCGCGTGAAGTCATCGATCGCTACAAACCCAGGCGGAAATCAAGACCAGAATCCTAAGACTGGGCGGAAGTTTTCTCCAACCCATTTCCAATAACACCCTAAAATACCTCTGTAGCCTATGGAACACCAGTCCACCAGTTTCATGCAGCATACCCCTCAGCAGCTGTAATCTATTCACCAAGTTTCTAAGAGGAGTCTGTTGCTTTTAAGTTAAGCACAAAGCTACACATAGCTCTGCCCTCCACGGGTATCTAATCCCGGATTCTAGCGTTGTAAGTCCGCAGACATACCGCTGTGCTACTGGGGGGGGGGTGTCGATCCCTTTATAAACCATCAGAAAATCCGTCGAACAGAAACTAAATATGCAACTTCGTGCAGCCCGTTCAATTAAATCAAGAACTACCGGGAAGATATCTCATTTCATCGAAATAACAACAACATCTCAGCAAGTTTCAAATTATAGTCTTACTCATGGTGTTTTCTACCGCTTATGTCACTACAGAACAGAAAAACTACATAGAAAAACCTCCCTGTTCCAAGCCCCGCTATTCACGTACCGATCGCCGAACAGCACATCACGAAACAATCACACGCACCACCCCTTCATCTGTTCACCAATCAACTCAAATTCGGAATTCAGCTCCAGCCAATGACCAGAGCACTCAATCATTTTCGTCTAATACTCGAGATGTCTCTACCATGACAGACAGTAATACTACAACCACCCAGTCTGTA
Source organism: Limulus polyphemus (assembly GCF_000517525.1). NCBI lineage: Eukaryota > Metazoa > Arthropoda > Merostomata > Xiphosura > Limulidae > Limulus > Limulus polyphemus. The sequence goes on along the minus strand of NW_013670434.1, from coordinate 79,312 downwards.
CAAACAAAACCATTCAGGAAGAAAATAGCTACCTGCCGCCTACCGAACCCACCAACGATAACACCCAGCCACCTAGGTCTCTCAAACGACTCCGTCCTTCCAACCCAAGCCGTCTGCCTACGATTCGCCGTCTATCCCACCTATGCTTTAAGGATATACACTTTCACTGAATCTTCCCCATCGCCGAGCACCCACACCGACAAACTCCATTCTCCTCTCAATCAGTGAAGATGAAGACTCATTCCCAGATCCACTCACCTCCTTCAGTCGTGTATATTCACCATGACGGATTTTTTAGCATGGTAGCCCTCCTGACAGACCACCCTTTCCCCCCTTCTTCACGTTGCTATAAAACGGATTTATAGATCTCCCGCCGCTCTGAAGGACCATAAGTCCAACATTGGCCGTTGGGTAAATGTTAAAATGTAAATATAAAATACAGTGTTAGCGTCTGCGGTTTCCTCTTCGGTTTTTGCTTGCTATAATTTTTCTTCCAACCATGTCTGTCTATTCAAACATATTTCACGAGTAGGATGAAGAGAAATTTCTTTCTGACCACCCTGGTATCCAAATCTCGAACCCTAGGTTAGGGTCTTTGGTTTAACGCTAAATTACTACCATGTTTTAAACTAAACTAGTGGTTTAGGAAGGAGTTAAAATTAATAACAGTTTGGTATGTTTATGCTTTTGAATCTTTCGATACATTCAATTCGTGAATTAATGAATATCCTTTTAAATTGTTATCAGTCTTATTTATAATATATTATTGCTTGCCACTCTTCATCACTTCAATATTGAAGTAGCATACATCAAAATCAGAATATTCAGATTTTCTATATTTAGTTCAAGCAAAATGGTTAGAAATTTAGTGTAAACATATTTTCATGTATTATTTAAAATGAAACAGTAAGAGATTTTAAAGCTCGTTACTAAAAGAAAGTAAACCCAAACGTTTGTTTGTTTTTGAATTTCGCGCAAAGCTACACGAGGGCTATCTGCGGTAGCCGTCCCTAATTTAGCAGTGTAAGACTAGAGGGAAGGCTGCTAGTTATCACCACCCACCGCCAACTCTTGGGCTACTCTTTTACCAACGAATAGTGGGATTGACCGTCACGTCATGTTTGGTGGGACGGGGATTCGAACCCGCAGATTGCAAGTCGAGCGACCTAACCACCTGGCCATGCCGGGCCTGATAACATTTAAAAACGTCTCTTAAATGGAGTATCCACTCATCCTAAAGTGATTTATTTTTCGTTGTTCTACACAAACTATCACTTTATGTCAGACTTCAGTTTATAGGTAAAGACAGATATAACTTGAAAAGTAAAATAAACAATTTCTCGAATTGAAACTATACACGAATTTGAATGTGTATAGCCTTAAAATCGGTATTTAGAAATAAAAACCTTTTTAATATTAAGGACACAATTAACTTGCTTAAAAGCTCCTATGTTGTTTGTTTATGTTTCTTCTCGATATGGAAGAGATTATGTGAGAACAAAGAGAGGTCGTTTAGAACACCTTATAAAAGAACACGTGAAGTCTAATCTGTTTTCTTTTGTTTTCTAATTACGTTGAGTACATGAACTATCTCTTCTAGAAAATTCTAAAACTCCTATCTGAACACATCTTCTGGACCTACTAAACGCCTTACTGTATCGATATAGTTTTAGTACATGCTATTCCATCACGATTTGTATATTGGTTTACTAAGTTTCATAATCTCAACTGTGTTTATTTAAGTCTCTCAACCCTCTGCATAATATAGATAAAACTATTACTGTAGAAATGTAATTTAAGGATAATAAAGCCTAAGTACGCGTAAGTTAACTCAAAATACTATTGAATGCCAGACATTAGTATTGTGATATAATTTGAATGAACACCAGACTGAGATCAATGAACACCAGAATATCCTAGTCACGGCTAGATCTTCTATATTAAGGAAGAATAATTTTAAAACAGGCAACAAGCATTAGCGATCGAAACGTCGCAACTGTTTAAAAATACTCCTTACTGTTAAAGCTGTAACTTGTAAAGAAAGGTTCTATGTGTTGATCTGTTTACCAGATATTTTACTCCAAATGCAGGTATTACATATCAATCTGAGTATCAAATTGCTGAACCAGTGGATACGTCTTTATATTAGGCTAAATCTAGAATTTCCGAAACAACTGTATCCATGAAATATTTTTGTATTGCTACAAATATTACGATCATCAAATAAGAGCTTACTCTTAGAAAGCAGAAAAAGAAAACCCGAACACATCAGACATAAAATGAAAATGAAAAGGGAACGACATGTATCCAATTATATATGATTAACAAATATTGCATTAGTATTACACGTTTTTAGGTTTTAATATAATTTTCCAGATTTCGTAGAAATCAAATGATGATATTCAGTAATTACGATGGCGGTATTACTTTTTATGTTGTTGTTCTTTTGTTTTTCACTTAAATATTTAGATATATTACTTCAAATGTATTATATGTTGACTTTATGACCTAATACCTGAATAAGAGTGTTAAAATTACATATTGATCTGATTGTAAGATATCTGAACCAAAATGCAGATAATACATATTGATCTCACAAAAAACATCTGAAACAAAGTAAAGTCTTTATTATGTCGATCTAATTACTACACATTTGAATCAAATTGCAGGTAATATATGTTGTTCTGATTCACAAAATATCCCAATAAAAGTATAGCTATTACATGTCGATCTGATTGTCAAATATCTGAACCAACATGAAGGTATTATAATTGATCTGATTGCGAAATATATGAAGTAAAGTGCAGGTGACATATGACGATATGATCACCAAATATCTTAGACATAGAAAATGCTTTTATATTATTGTGATTATGGAATGTCCGAGAGAACATTACGCCTAAATTTATTTTATATCTGTAGAAATATTATGATTTAACATTATTATAGCATTAACATTACTTAGATCAAGAACAGCGTTTATATTGATTTCTAAGAAGCTAAACGAGGATATTCAGTAAGTACGTTGGAGAAATTTCGTTTTTATTCTTTTGTTTTATACGTAAAATTATACATTTAATTTTACGTAGAAAACAAAAGAACAAAAACGAAATTATAACAAAAAACGATATTGTGAATATTGTAGCTCAATCGGCAAACCAAAATATTAATCGCTAGTTTTCAACATTGTCATTGATGGAATAGGAGACAAAATTTTTGAAGACGACAATCCCAGGAGTTATTTATTTATTTATAGGTTTGGTAGTAACGTTCCTGTAATAATTTACGTTGGATTTTTCCCATTTGAGATCGAGGAATTTGGTCCAAGACTTCCAGTCCTCCTCTGAGGCGTTTGTAATGCGATACACGATCTAAGAAAGAAAAAAAAATGTACTTCAATCAATTAATAAAATAGTTATTTGCTTATACATTTTGCAAGGATATTAATTTATCACATTATTAAAATCTTATTACATTTGATACCCAGTGTCTTCAACAAAAGCTAAAGGAAAATAATTGGGTGTCATAGCAGTTAATACTGGGTAACGAATGAGTTTCACTGCAGTTAACAGCTGCTTGAAAATAGATTTTTTTTTCAGTTAACAGTTTGTTAAGGAGTGGGTGTTATATCAGTTAATATCTGGATAAGAGATAGGCTTTGTTATAATTATCAACTGGTTAACTGGAGCACTAGGAAACCACATGCGTTTGTTTGCCATAAAAGTGACTTTATAAAAACAAAACAATGAAAAAGCTTTGTTTAAAATCACAGAAACTTCAGTCGGATGACACTTTTATTACAAAGTTAACCGTGGCTAATATTGCACAATACTTCACTTTATAAGCAGTAAAGGTTTGAGTTTTCTTACTTCATGTAAGCTTACATGGTATACATTACAATAAATTACACAGTACTTAAGTTATATGAATTTTAAATTTAGAGATTGGGAAAAGTTTACTACTCGAGACAATGACCAGAATAAAATGTATCATAAGAAGTAACCTGTAAAAACAATTAATTAGTAAGCAGAATAAAATGTATCCTAAGAATTAACCTGTAAAAAATAATTAATTAGTGACCAGAATAAAATGTATCATAAGAATTAACCTGTAAAAAAAATTAATTAGTAACCAGAATAAAATGTATCATAAGTATTATCCTGTAAAAACAATTAAGTAGTGACCAGAATAAAATGTATCATAAGAAGTAACCTGTAAAAAAAAATTAATTAGAAATCTTAATGAGATTGATTGCCACGCTCGAATGTACAACAGAAGAGTGTAGGAGTCAATTTGTAGAATATGGGATTAATCTTTCATCGAATGTACAAAGATGAGTGTAGGAGTCGAGTTACAGAATAGTTGTGTATGTTCTCATCGAATATAAAGAAGAAAAGTATGTTTTCATACATAATGATAAAAATAGGCAATGAAGTTTTTAGGTGTTCATAGGTACGTATCGAATAATTAAAACCCGATGTCTGGCCTTTAACCCTACAAAGATTCTCAATGTTTTCAATAATTTATCGAAATAAAATCTCGTCTTGCAATTTTATAGATAACAAAACCCAATGTTTTGTTTTTTGCTAGATAGATAATATGGATTTAAAATATAGTTTGCTTTCGTGCTGAAATATGTTCCATTTTACGAACAAAATAAGAAAAGAAAAGTAAGGTGTTGCCAAATAATATGAACATGTTTAACTGTAGGATATATTAACTGTGTTATTTTATGTTTGATTGTCTGAGAAAATCGATCAGTAATGTACTATGATTTATAAGAATGGAGGATTCGTAGCAAATGTGATGATGATCAAACATTCAGTTGTTTTACTAGCTGTATATTCTAATTTATATTATTAAATACGTTTCTCTTTTATTATACAACTAAACGCCACTCCTGAGATACTGTATATTACATAAGTACAAATTACCGAAAGAGTTCAACTTAGACCATAAAAATTAATAACTTAGACTATACCTGACACGAACTGAATAAGTTCTGCTAGCTCCACTTTACAACCTTGTTTCAACACTACATAGCCACGTGGAACTTCCTCCAAGGAAGAATCCACTATTCCAATTACAGCAGCGTCATCAACAGCAGGATGACTGCACAACAATGACTCAATTTCTGTTGGAGAAACTTGGTGGAATTCCGTCTTGATCATTTCTTTTATTCTGTCAGTAATATACAGGTTTCCATCCGAGTCATAATATCCGTAGTCTCCTATTGTAGACATACACTTATATTTACTACACCATCTTTTGGCAAATAAGGCTTATCCGTTTAACATCTAATTATAACAGGTATTTTAGAATATAAGAACAAAAGTAATACTTAATATAATTATTGTTTATCTTTGTTGAATGTCTTATAAATACACCTTGTTTCCGTATAGTAATTAAGATAAGGAATTTGTATTAAAAAGTGCAGTGCTTTTAGATAAATACAAACAAAGCTACACAGTGGGCTATCCGTGCTGTGAACAACCCGGGTATAGAACATCGATTTTTAGTGTTATAAGCTCACAAGCTTACAGCAAGGACATCATAACGTATATGTGGGTGCACGTGGGAGGTGGTAACATCTTAACTTAGCCAACTAGAATTTGCTTAAGTCATTTAAAATAAACGAAGATCACTTTAAAATTCAGTTTAGCTTTACCAATACAGACAAAACCAACATTTACACAGAATCCTTTGTTGTGGTCATGAAGAGATGTATTGTTCTTTTTCAGTCATTGTTCAGTCACAAGAAAGTCAAGAATATATTTATCGCATGTTTTAGATACTTTCTGAAAGTATATTATTGAACTTTTATTATACAAGTATATTATTAAACTGTTACTATACAAGTATATTATTGAACTGTTACTATACAAGTATATTTTTGAACTGTTATATACAAGTATATTATTGAACTGTTACTATACAAGTATATTATTGAACTGTTACTATACAAGTATATTATTGAACTGTTACTATACAAGTATATTATTGAACTGTTACTATACAAGTATATTATTGAACTGTTACTATACAAGTATATTATTGAACTGTTACTATACAATTATATTTTTGAACTGTTACTATACAAGTATATTTTTATAAATTGTACATGTATAGTAACAGTTCTTTGAAAATGACGTCAAAAACAATCACTGCTGACGGTTGGTGTGTGACAGGTAAATCTATCTACGTTTTTGATAAAATTCTAGGACAAAATGTTCCTGTCCTCCCAAATATTTTGCTTCAAGATGAAATTTTCTTAACAAACTGAAAGACCAATATTTTATAAGCAGAAGGACTGGAAATTTTAATAATTATTATAAAACAATAATCGTTCAATATCGTGTTCCTTTGATTACTTTTTATTAGATAGTAGGCAAAGTTTTTGTTTCACAAATGTATTTTAACTTTTAATATTTTCTGAATGAAATTTCTGGCTTTCTATGTTCAACGAGAAGAATAAAAACAAATAATGTATTAAAATATTTACACGTATGTAATTAAAACTAATATCTAAAATTTGTTCAAGATTTATTTCTTTGTTGGTGTCCATTATCCTATCTGTGGTCAGACCATCGTGGGTGTGGAAACCCGATGTTTTATGTCATAAGCCTAGAGATGTACCACTGAGACATCGAGTGACATTCTGCTCAAAAGTATTTATTTTCACCATCCAACTATATTGCTCGCAATACTGACAATAGCTTTACATATATATCTATATATTATTATGACACATAGTATTAAATATTTATATCATTATCTATTTTTCTGAAGAACAACATTACCATTCATAGTAATATGGAACATCTTACTAAATGTTATTATTGGTTAAACAAGGTTTAAAGAAAGAAACTAGAATATGGTACAGAAATGTACAGTTATTGTTCTCGGTTACAGGTGATAGACGTCACAACCGGTGCAACTCTTGGTGCAAATGAATGTGGAGAGTTTTACGTGCGAGGTATACAGATTATGAAAGGTTACCTGAATAAAATTAAACTGAGCTTAACAAAGTGTTCTAGTAATTATTATTTATATTACTTTAAAAGTGATCTAGTAACTATTATTTATATTACTTTTAAAAATGTTCTAGTAACTATGATGTATACTACTTTTGAAAGTCTTCTAGTAACTATTATTCATATTACTTTTAAAAGTGTTCTAGTAACTATGATGTATACTACTTTTTGAAAGTCTTCTAGTAACTATTATTCATATTACTTTTAAAAGTGTTCTAGTAACTATGATGTATACTACTTTTTGAAAGTCTTCTAGTAACTATTATTCATATTACTTTTAAAAGTGTTCTAATCAGTTGAATTAAAGGTTTTTAACTTAGATTAAAACGTGAGAGACGTGTTTATAAACAGAAATCTTAACACATGAAAAGTATTAAGGAAATCAATAAGACAGCGGTAAATAAAACAACATAAGAATGCATTTTTTTTTACTTATTGGCCCTGTTCGTTAAAACCTAAGAAAGAAAATTTATTTCTACATTATCAAAAGTGCATATTTTACATTGTATGCTTACAATTACTTGTAATCAAACAGTTTCCAAGTCTTCAATTAAAACCAAAGTTAAGGCAAAGCAAAACTTACAATAAATAAAAAAGCTTTCAGGTTCACGTTTACCTCGTAAAACTTAGATTTAATTTTATTATAGTTTTTGTTTTATAATATTAACATAATCGTGAACAATTTCTTTCATTTTCTCTTTTAAAAGTAAAATAATTAATGGTTACTAGAACACTTTTTAAGTAATATAAATAATGGTTACTAGAACACTTTTAAAAATAATATAAATAATAGTTATTAGATCAATTTTAAAAGTAATATTAATAATAGTTACTAGAAGACTTTCAAAAGTAGTATACATCATAGTTACAAAGTATTACAAATAATAGATGATGGTTGCGTTAATTTTAGCAAGAAACCAAAATCTGACATGGTTGATAAAATTCTGTGATTTTATAATAATCTTCATATTTTTGCTTCTTGAAGTGGTATTTTGGTTCATAGCCGCTTGTTGTACCTTTGCTTGAAGTTGTACTTGGATTCGTAACCACCAGTTGTAAAAGAAACAGAGAAACTTTCTGTTAGGATAATAAGTTCGATGAAGAAATGCGTGCATTTGAATACAGTATCGTAGCACTATCCCCGCACACCAAACATGCTCGCCCCTTTCAGCCGTGGGGGCGTTATAAAGTGACGGGCAATCCCGCTATTCGTTGGTAAAATAGTAGCCCAAGAGTTGGCGGTGGGTGATGATGACTTGCTGCCTTCCCTCTAGTCTTACACTGCTAAATTAGGGACGGATAGCGCATCAACGTTCCAGGTTTCCCATATAACGTTTGATCAGTTAATTAAAGTAAAAAAGGAGAAAAAAACGATACCGAAATGTTGTGCACAAACTAAGCTAACGAAAAATTTACCACATAGATCTAGTTTTTTCACTGTAATTGTAGATTTGTTTCTTTTAAAAAAATGTTAAGTTAAACTGTGTTTATTTTACTGTTCCCAGTTGTATCTGCCTACACGAAACATCTTTGTAAACTCATGGTGAGGAAAGGGAAATTGTTGATAGACTCTTCTTGCTGAATTAGCTCTTCTTGTGAGTCATCAATCCACTCTTTCTGAGGTCATGCTATTCACCACACAACTGGAGGCCTTGCCATATTTTTCTCTATTCGACATATCATCACAATGACCTCTATATTTGTCACCAGGGAGGATATTGATAAATTAATCTTGATGGTATAGTTTCTCAAATGCCATACACTCAACTATGGATTGCATTGATATTAATGAAAGGGAGAAGGGAGGAATGTTTCTTCATGAGGGGAACTTTTCGGTACAAAATGTTTAATTATTGGTCGTGGTTTAAAAAATGTATCTTAAATCTACGTATGAAAACATACGTCCAATTGATTTCATTAGTTTTATCTTAAATTTGATCGTACGTTATCTAGTATAAGTAATACTGAAGTAATTAATTTCTTTTTAACATTAATTTGTGGAATACGAGGTATTTTGCGTTCATCTTATATACATTCCTTGGTAATAAATATAGAAATTGTATTATTTTGTAAAATAAATTTGATACTTTATGCCTTTTTACTAAACTATTCAGAACTACTATTAATTTTATCTCCTGTCAGTAAAATTTTGATTAATTTCAAATGAAAAACACAGGGTACCAAAGAGTGTGTATCTACTCCTGTAAAAGCAGGTTTATGATAAACATCAATGTTGAAACTTCAATTACTGTTATAAACAGTGGGCTAGGCGCGGTTTACTGGTTAGCATTCAAGGCTGTGGGGTTAAAAGGTCAAATATGTGAGCTGCCATGTGCCGCTGAACACTCAGCACTTTCAACTGTTTACACGTTGTAAAATTAGCAGTCAATCCATTCCTCGGTAAAAGTAGCCATAAGGACGATGAATGCCCTTGACTGTTTATTTTATTTTTTCTGATTTGTTCTAGATTTCTGAGAAATATATCTGTAGCTGAAGTCTTAACCAAAAGATGTTCTAAAACAGTTGTAATGTATTTCAGTTTGATTTCTTAATTTCGCGCAAAGCTGGCTATCTGCGCTAGCCATTCCCAATTTAGCAGCTAGTCAACACCACCCACCGTCAACGTTTGAACTACTGTACATTAACAACTTCTTCACGGCTGAACGGGCGAGCATGTTCACTGACCATCAGGTTGCAAGTCGATCGCCTTAACCAATAGATCATGCCAACCCCCAGGTTTTTCAGAAAACCGGACTAAATATTATCATGCTATTCCATAGTTCCTGTAAGTTAAAGAAACTAATACAATTGAAATTAATAAAAAAACATTTTATAGGATTTTGTCCACTCTTATGAACACAAAAACCAGAAGCTCGACCTAAGGATTTATCAAAATTAATAGAACATAAAAACTTAATATAATTTAGTCATATGCACCATTTAAATTAACATGCCATACTAATTTTAATAATGATAAAATTTTAATTACATCAGTCCTAAATTAAAAACTAAAGCCTCTAATATATGTAAAGTTACCTAAAGGTAGAACAACTCCCTAATACACAATCATTCACGAGCTCGCGGTTTTGTCGTGAACATCTTTTCTATAAGAAAACGGAATGCCCGCGGTGGCACAGCAGTAAGTTTGAAGGCTTATAAAAATTACCACAGATATCCCCTTTTGTAGCTTTGTGCTTGATTACAAAAACAAAAACAGAAAAAAAAAACGAAAAACACTCCTCCTCTTTTCGGTAGTTTCACTAAAATAATACATATCACATATAAACCCAGGTACATAACACTTATTTATCGAGTAAGTTTTGTACAGAAATATAATAACGTATTATCAAATAATTTTTGTTTCATTAATACATAAGTGTGGGCTATCAAAAATGAAAACAAAACGGACTTTTTAAAGCTCATTTAGAGAAAAAAAAAGGCTGACACAGAAGAGATTAAAACAGTAACAATGACGATAGAATGTTTCATATGTATAGGAGTTAATCTTTTGGGTTTTAAGCTTTCTAAAAACGCATCTACATTTAAAATCTTAACTATGAGGAAAAATAGTTATATTTTCTTTCACAAAAATCTAAAGGATATACTGAAAGACTTAGAAATAAAAAAATTAAATTTAGATTTTCTTGAAAATTGTAACATATTCTAAAATTTTTGTATTGTCGACAGGAAGTATTTCAGTATTATCTGAGCACTTGTGCCACATTTGATCCCGTTAACCATAACCTTATGTATGATTATTGACGTGGTTTTGGTAATAAGACCTAGGAAGGTAAGGAGCTCACAGGACCTCTTTCTTAGCGTGATTAAAGATGTTCAGAAATGTTGTTACCATTATTTACAAAATTACTGTTTTATTCTTGCAATCACTGCATGCACGATACGAGTGTTCATAGTTTCTCGCACACATAAGTGGTCCGTTTTTGTCCATGAATGTAAAAACAGAATTGTTCCTTTTCTGGCACTTTACTTCGCTTTACACTACAATGTATTTTGATAACATTTTTGCCATCTTTTATTCAAAAAAGTCACATTTTTTTTGTTCCAGCCGTACTTGAATAGAAAATATGCTAATATTAATCCACAGTAGAACATGAATTTGAATAAACATTACACTTTGTTAGATGGAAATATTTAAATTTTGATATTTTCTAGCACCTTTAAGCTGAGCAACATCATATGATTAAATAGTCAGGTCGGAGAACCAGGATAAAGATAACTATAGTCAATAGCAGTCACTGCCTGTAGGCTACTTTTACTGAATAGTGGGAATGGTTGTTGGATTCATAACATGACAACAGCTGAGTTTGAAAGTGTTGAGCCGGTATATCATTGGTCGAACTTAGAACTTTTTTAATCCTTAAACCTGCAAGCTAGCCGCAAGGCAACGCCCAACCCACTGTTTATAATAATAATTAAAAGTTTTAGCATCAGTGTTTACCGTTAGCCTACTTTTACAAGGTTGTACGTTCATTATAGCAGTTGGTGCCTAAAGTTTGTCATCTGTGTGTAATTAAGAATCTCATTAGTATGACATATATTATTTCTAGTAGATATTATAAACAGCATAAAGAATAAAAAAATTGTTACTAAGAGCTTAGATT
>NW_013670434.1:61548-66716 GCF_000517525.1 Limulus polyphemus | reverse complement strand
CAAATGGTCACGATTCCAAGTATTAAGTTTGCTGTATCTGCTTCTTGAAGTGGCACTTGGAATCATGACCATTTGCTGTATCTACTCTTTGAAGGGTCATGATTCTAAGTACCTCTTCAAGAAGCAGATACCACTTCAAAGAGTAGATACAGTAAATGGTCATGATTCCAAGTACCACGTCAAGAAGCAAAAATACGCAAATTATGAGAAAAACAATACAGAATCTTAAGAATTATGTCCGATTATTGTTTCTTGTTCGAATTAATGTAACCATCATCCATTCTCCACGACAATTCGATAAAGAACTACGCCCCCTCCACTATACTATTACCGTACTGCATTGCCGTAGCACTATCTCATTAAAGCTGCCACGTCTGTCTAGCATGTGGTTTGGAATCATTATACAGATACCTTACCCATAATGCAAATAGTTATGTATAATGGTTTCTACTAACTGACTACTGAAAGCAAGTTATCGCAAGGATTTCTCTGTTATTTTCTTGGATTCGCTCACAATTGTCTCACCGTTTGCTGTAGCGTAGGACAAATCTGAGATTATCTCATATCAGGAAGGTATTTGGCAAGCCTTGAAACCTCATGTCGTCGTGTGCGTGATAAGGAATCTCTACAGCGTATATTTTTCCACCCATTGGTTTACGTTCACAGCCTTCATTGTAACATATGCTTTAAAACTAACCTCACTCGCTATTGTAATTATTCGTTTTAATAGTTTTGCTTGCAGTCTATTGCGGTAAGACATTCTGCCGCTAACATGATAAATATTAACTGATTAATAATATCAGTCATTAGCTACAACGTATTCATATTTAGCTTATGGGAACGATACTCACTTTTCATTCTCAATAATGTAAAGCCCCTCCAGTGGCACAGTGGTATGTCTGCGGACTTACAACGCTAGAATCCGGGTTTCGATACCCGTGGTGGGCAGAGCACAGATAACTTATTGTGTAGCTTTGTGCTTAATTACAAACAACAATAATGTAAATAAGCGCACGTATATTTCTATACTATGCTTCTCTATTGTTTCCAACATAAAATACGATGTTCAAAGCTGCACGAGAAGAAAGCTTTACTTATAACTGCGATAAATGTTTTGTAGGCTGGATGCCAGTGATGGAGAGGATATAGACAGCCTATTGCGTAGAATTGTGGTAACCAACAAATCTTGAACAAAGATGAGATAATAGTTTAAATTACGAAAGTGTAAATATTTTATTATAATAATTGCCATTGTCCTTCTTGTTGAACATAGCAAGGCAGAAATTTTATTCACTTATACAAAATATTAAAAGTTCAACTTGACTTGTATTTCTGTCCATAAAATCTATAATTTTGGAATGTGCTTCTAACTGTGATAAGTCTGAATCTCACCTGGCAGCAGTCTGAATTATACTTGATGATAAATTTTAATTATTTTACAATGAGGTTTTTTCTATTGCTGAAAACTGTAATATAAATCTTTTGAGTCTGTTCATTGTGTTATTGAAAAATGGTGGCGACATATATGTTTATAAATAATAATCATTTGTTAATAATGACAGCCAACACAATAATAATCATTTGTTAATAATGACAGCCAACACAATAATAATCATTTGTTAATAATGACATAAACATATATGTCGCCACCATTTTTCAATAACACAATGAACAGACTCAAAAGATTTATATTACAGTTTTCAGCAATAGAAAAAACCTCATTGTAAAATAATATCTCTTTTCTAACAGTTTTGTAGCCAAACGCAGTTCTGATTACCTAAAGTGACACGGAAAAAATAGGATATGCCTAACCAATTTTATAAAATAGAACGTTGATGTATTTATTCACAGATATTTTTTTCCTTGCTTTGACTTGTCTTTTTCCACATAAAATAGTAAATATCAATGGTTCAACACGCTCTTTAAGAATTCTAAAATTCTGAATAATTTACGTTGGAAACTTAGATCCTCAGCTCTTTTAATAAATCATATCATGATCAAAAGAAACCTTCAAGAAGTCGTTCGATAAGCAAACTGTGAAGTCTTGTAAGAAGTGGGAATCTACAAACACAATGATAAATGGCAAAAGCCGTTCACATGTCCCAGGCAACAGTTAGCATGATAATGAACTACGATCGCTATCTGGCAACACAAATCACGGGTGTGCAGAAGCTGCTTTAACAACATGTCCACTCAAACATGCAACCGTCAACCAGCTGGAGGATAAAATGAGTATTTATACTATGCCATACAAAATATACCAGTCAAACCACAAGATGTATTGCCTATGAATTTTTGTGTGATCAGACTATTGAAACTGGCACTGGGAAACGTCTTCCGCATACTCTTGATGGATTGTGTTATGCTTTTCACTTGATAACCTTAGGTCGGAGCCTTTTGCAATGAAAATTACGCTATAGAGCTATTTTTAAGATGCTTGCTCGTCGGATAGAACATGAATGAACGTGGCAAAATGGACTGGTCCTACTTTACATAACACATCATCCTAAATCCAAAACCTGTTTAAGTTTATATGAGGATACATCACCCTGATTCAGCAGGTAGCCATGTTTATAGGATAAATTATCTTGAGGAAGTCACACTTAATATATATAATCATGAAAACAGGAGGAGTCTATATCCACAGAACAAATCACAAGATGGCTATGTTTAAAGGACACATCATCTTGATAAAAATTATAGCCAGTTTAACCCTATCGACCCGGCTATTGTAGAACCAACTGCCAGGATAACAAACATTGTAGAATATTTTCAAAACCGCAATTTGTTGGAGTTTTTGAGAAGAACAGCTCATAACTTACAGTTCTATTGTACTTACGTTATATAACTTTGCATAGTTCAATATTTTTATTTTATTACAGTAAACAAAGTTTAACATGAAATCTGTGTTATTTTTCCCATCGTTAAACATGTACTTACGTTACATAACTTTGCATAGTTCAATATTTTTATTTTATTACAGTAAACAAAGTTTAACATGAAATCTGTGTTATTTTTCCCATCGTTAAACATGTACTTACGTTACATAACTTTGCATAGTTCAACAATTTTATTTTATTACAATAAACAAAATGTAATATGAAACCTGTGTTATTTCTCCCTACTTAAACAGTTTTAAATCAATCATTCTTTTATGAAATATAAGAAATATGTGTTATTTGTCTTATTTTAGTCAGTTATATTAATATAAGATGGCGCCGGGGCTAGTTGTCCAGGGAGCAGTTGTCAGGTTATCAGAATATAGCTAAGTCTATGGATACATTATTTCGGTGTTTGTACGTATCCCTGTTTATATGATTAACCACCATGATCTTAAAACGTATTCATATAATAAATTATAACATTCTAATACCAGAAAGTTACCATGATTATATGACACGTCATCTTGATTACGATATGCGCTCATATTTACAGGACAAGTAATTCTGATCCCAGAAATAAACGATGTTTGTAAACCACATGTCACCCTGATTCCAGAAATAAACGATGTTTGTAAACCACACGTCACCCTGATTCCAGAAATAAACGATGTTTGTAAACCACACGTCACCCTGATTCCAGAAATAAACGATGTTTGTAAACCACACGTCACCCTGATTCCAGAAATAAACGATGTTTGTAAACCACACGTCACCCTGATTCCAGTAGGTGGCTAAGTTTGCAGGGTATTTCGACCTGATCTCAACAGAAAATCACATTTATTGGCCGTATCATTTTATTCCCAGAAGGAAGTCATCTTAATGGGCATGATTTTCATCCAGCAAGTGGTCATTTTGATAGAACACATTATATTTATCTCAAGCAGCATGCCAAATGTAATCTGCTCATGTCTCCAATAATATTTATATTACCCAGTTCCTTATTGCCCTCAACCCATATATGTCGGTTTAGTGTAATTTTATCTTACATAAGTTCTTACAACAATTTCATATAACGAGTGTCAAACATATAATTACTGGATTATTATGGACATTCACATGCACAAAATAATATGCTAGCTATTTTCATGGCTAAAATTTACTAAGAAGCATATCATTATAATGTGAATTATTCAATCTTAAGCTATCTTAATTTACTTTGAAAAAGTTGTCAACCCATGTGGAGGGCTAGTAAGTTGCCATGGTATTTTTTTCTAACGATATTAAAGTATATCATCTGTTAAAGATACTGTAGTATTGATATAAGCTTAAGAAACTCAGGAAACTGCAACAGATACTTAGAGTTCTTCAGTCCTGAAGATAAGGTTTACAATAATCATTCAAGGTTACCACATGGCTGCATTAATAAATTCTGTCGACATGAGACTGCATGACTCATAAAAGGGTACCAAATCAAAGTTTGTAAATCTACATAAAGAATACTATCACATTCAAGTTTTTAATATTATTTGTAAAAAATATCATAAGGCAGTGAAGAGTACCACTTATTTAAAATTATTTCATACTGTTGACATATTTCTTATAAATTTGATTCAAAGATACTCCTGCTTAAAGTTGTTGAACATTGGCTACATAAGACTTCTAATGCTCATTCACCCTGTTGCCATGAGTATCCTTTACTGCGCATGTCACAAGGTTTTAGTGTCTTACATTCAAAATTTTATTAAACTATTTTTTGTTTATGTTATACCAATTAGTATAGCATACAATCTTAGCTAATAATCTATATTTTAATAGTATATAAGGTTTAAGTCGTTAATTTTATTAGGCAATATTTTAAAAAATCCCGAATTTCCCATAGTGTGAGAAAGGTGACACATTTTCTGTAGGTATCCCATATTTTCTGTTTTCCACCACCCTTCAAATACCTACGAAATTAAACGTAAATTACTCACTATAAAATCACCATTGCTCAGACAAACCATAATTTTTATAGCTTTCAATTTGGTTTGGTTACAGAGCTATCAAATAGAAAATCAGACCACTCACCTATCACATTCTCTCTTTCAGGATTTGTTAATAGTTCTCTCTTATGTATAGTTCTACATCACCTGTAACCAATAGAAAGCCAAAGCATTGATCTATCAAATGACATATTATATTACACTGTGTTCTGAATATATAATTTTCAGTTTCTTTGTCAGTACAAGCTTGGTTCCCATGGGAAAGATAATGACTAGCTTGGATGAATTTGTAATGGTTCTTGTT
>NW_013670434.1:57926-60579 GCF_000517525.1 Limulus polyphemus | reverse complement strand
GTGGTTGGCAGAGCACATATAGCCCATTGTGTAGCTTTGTGTTTAATAACAAACAAACACCCTAATCCAATACATTAAATATATTGTCATATAAACCAGTGAATTAACTTCTCCGGTAACGTAATTTAATAAAGTACAATATAAATCAGTATTTACCTATACACTAACTTTATGGTAACCCTACATAAACTTGGTACAGTTCAAAAGAATTACTTTAAGTCGAAAGTTCAATAATAATAAATCCTAAATGTAATATGTGTAAATCAATCTGAAATGAATCAAAAGCCAAAATTATTGTTGTAAACTCTATTCATAATCAAGTATCTTGCAAAACTACCATCATGCTAATGTGTGAAGACAAACGCTTACCATCATGCTAATGTGTGAAGACAAACGCTTACCATCATGCTAATGTGTGAAGACAAACGCTTACCATCATGAATTTTTGGTCGCCATATTTCTCTAGAAACGGAAAGAGAAATTCTGGAAAAGCAACATCGGGAATCATGACCGGAGAATAGGGTGAACGAAGAATTTTTTCTTCCGATGTTTCAGAATGACTATTTTTTGTTCGCTGAATCTCGTCCGCCATTGCAGTGTATGAGTTTCAGACCTACCGGTTGCTGTGGTTTGGCTTTTAAGCCAGCCAGAAAGAAGATAATCCTATTGAATTATTTTGAGCCGCGGAGATTAGAGATTAATAATCTTACTCTCTCTTACAGAGCCGACCAAGTGTGTCTGTGACAAAAACTTAAATCAAAATTTTGAGGCAACTACTCTTTAAAATCAAATTATTATTTAATCAATCAACAGTTCTTCAAATTATGCTCCGAACTCGAAATTATTGACAACTCAAGGCTAATAAACAAGTGAAAATAGCAAGTCACTTTTAAATAATTTGCTGACATAACGATATTTAAAATATCAAATTTAAAACACATTTGTATTTTTTTCATAGTAGTTTTAGTGTAATCTGTATCGATTTGGTATTTACATTTGGAGTTGAATCCAGAATGAAGGACAAATAATGAAAAAATTCACCACTGTATTTTCTTATTTTCTTTTTATTAAATTTAATTTCTAAGGCTTATAAAATTTTGTTTCAAGGCACAATGAATCCTTACAGTCATAGTATTAATATGTTGAATTTTACTTTGCAAGAAAATGGCAGAACAGTATGGTAGTATACAATGTCCCTTTTTCTTATCTGATTCATTGATAATTGAAATATTTTGATGAACATCGACCACAGTTAAAATCTGTTGTTTTATGCAGTAAATGGTTGATTTTATTAAAACAAATAAGTACTGTACGGCGTACTTTAGTACGTATACTCAGATGAAATGTTTTTCAGTGTAAATGTGGCATTATATCCCATAATATAACTATTGTCATCTAGGATTGTACGGTAATCTCATTCTTAAAAGCTTGTATTGTTAGGCAGTTCTAGAAGACAAATTATGTTATTCAATAATTAATTTCTGTCATATAAAGTCCGTGAATATTAATTCCATGTCAACCATTTCTTAGCATAATAACATCGGAAAGAAAACAGAAATACGACCACTTGGTTCATTCTGGAGTGCTTTAATCTTTCAGGACACTTATGTAAAACGTTTGTTGTTCTAGTTGTATTAAGTTTCACAAGAAAAAAAACAACTGTTTCAATTTAAATTTTTCTTTTTGATCGCAATTTCTTTAGCATATTTCCCAGACTAGGAGTTTCTGATACTAGGTAATAAAATGTTCCATATTATAGTCAACTCACGTTTCGTATGAAAGAAAACTTCATTCCCAATTCAACCTCACTGACGTTATTTTGATCAAAAGTAGAAACACATTTCTACTCACTATGTATCCAGTTTTAAAACAGTTATAAATGTTTCACTTTAAATCTACAATTGTTAAATACTTCTGACTTATACGCTATAATGCTTAAGCACAGAACAACGCCAACATTCATTACATTTATATCACAACAAACATACACACGAATTATACATTTCTCATACGTCTGCTGATGTACATACAGATTACCCATGAAGAAAACGAACAAATAAGTACACACGTATAATGAATACGTTTAAATCAAGTTGTCAGCCTGGCGCTTTCAATGTTAAAAGTTTTAAGTTATAAACCCAGCAACAGCTCGTAAGGTTTAGCGTGGTCAGTCTTAACTAAGTTCCAAGAACCTCAAATCCTAATCCCTTAGGTAAAATAAGATTATGTATAATTTTTTAAACTTGTATAATACAAACAAGTATGTATAAATATATGTAAACATTTAGATACTTACAGACGTAATACAGTTTATTAAATATAGGTCCCGCTGTTTCAAAAAAGATGAGATATGTGTAATATATATCTAATTAAAGACACCTCAGGTGTGAAAAAAAGGTGCGGCCGAAAAAAGGATTGAGTGTGCAATTTAAAGGAATGAAAGCAAAATTGGTGGTCAAACTGGTAGCTACACTTGTAGCATTGATAAGAATTTTACAGCAACTATTCATTTTTTAGTTAGTCAGACCGTGTTTTTGTTCAACTTCGGGCATGATGGTGGTGACATCAAGATTTAGCCAACTATAATTTGCTAAAGTTATTTAAAATAAACGAAGATCACTTTAAAATTCAGTTTAGCTTTACCAATACAGAC
>NW_013670434.1:46728-57047 GCF_000517525.1 Limulus polyphemus | reverse complement strand
TGTCATCTGTATGTAATTAAGAATCTCATTAGTATGACATATATTATTTCTAGTAGATATTATAAACAGCATAAAGAATAAAAAAATTGTTACTAAGAGCTTAGATTCCTAAATTTATTTATGATAAATGTATAGTCGATGAAATTAGCACAACTACTACTAGTCCTATTCTACAAATTAATGTTTCATAAAAGTTTCCCCAGTAAGCTTGAGGGTTTATAGCGCTAAAATCTAGGATTTCATTCCATGCGGTGGATACAAACGCAGTTAGCCCATTTTGTAAGTTTGCATTTAACAACAGACAAACCAAAAAAGTTAATTACTTTAGTTCTAGTGTATACTAAAGAAGATTTGAACACATCTATAATAATAAAAGAGCCTGTGTCTCTCTCTCTGTGTATGACCTCCATAGCTCCAAGAGGAAAGAACCCAGAGACCTGAAACTGTAGGGATTCTGAGGGTGTGCACCTGGGTATTATTTTTTAGATATGGCTCAAAAAACTATTTGCCAATTTCTTGCCCTATAGCCCTTAAGCTCAATAATTCTGCTTCCTGAAGGTCTATAGAAAAGTATCATGTTTTTGTTCCTAATTCTCATTGTTACTGAATGAACAATATGTTGAAATTTTCTGCCAGATGCTGTTGAAAATGAACAAAATAGTCAAAAAGATATAAAATTTTGCCAAACATTTAGGGAAAAAATGGGCATATTTTATCAAAAATGAACAAAATTCAATAAGATATGGGGCCAAACGTTTCTTAGCCAGTCAAAGGCATCATGTCCTCCCAGGACCCATGAAACAGACCCTGAGAATACTAGAATAGGTTAAAATAAATAAAGGTCGGGAAATTACATCAAAGAAAACAGTTAAAGGATTTTGGCGCATGAAAACACGACAGAGTTGGAAGTTTTCAATTTTCCTCGCATTCACACAATTCGAGGACTATCGGCCTCAAATTACATAGAAACACTCGGAAATTAAAGTCTATTTTACAAAATTTGAATATATAATTTTGCATTCTACTTTTTTAAATTCAGGAAATGACATCGGCAACAGTGCCGACTGCTGGGCCGGCTAGGCAAAAGAAAAGAAAATAAAGTTGAAATTATTTTCCATCTGTATTAGAGAAAATAAGAAAAAATAGAATTTAAAAATTAAAATTAATATTATTGCTCTCAAAACCTTGAATTGAATTAAGTATGGGAAAAGGCTGCAAACAAAACAGTGGAAAAATATTGTCTTTGATTCTAAATTACAAAGTATGTTGAATAGTTTGGCTAGCTAAGAGATTGATTGTTAAATCGAGGGCTGAATAACAGTTTAGTTTTAATTTCCACAAGGTTTTTTAAAACCTGTTGTTACAAAATTGTTATTGTTCTGTATTTTGTAAAATAAACCATGCATAAAAGTGTTACAGTTGGCGGATATGATAATATGAATTATTGTTGTATATTAGTAGTTTTCTAACAACAGTTAAAACAACACGCATGAAAGTGTTAGAATTCATATTATCATATCCGCCAATAACATACAACAATAACAGTTTTCTAACAACAGTTAAAACAACACGCATGAAAGTGTTAGAATTCATATTATCATATCCGCCAATAATTTACAACAATAACAGTTTTCTAACAACAGTTAAAACAACACGCATAAAAGCGTTAGAATTCATATTATTGGCGGAAATGAATATATTTAAATGTTTATTCGTTTTCAAAATATATGTGTGAGGTTAAGGAATTACGTTATAAAGTTATCATTTCAAATAATGTCTTATAAAGAAAAAATTCGACTTACATGTCGATCAAAAAATCTGTAATAAAAATGACATTTTTGCATTTTTATCATTTAATAGTTTTTCAGTGATTGTATGTTTAAACAAATAAAATTTCTAGTTTTCAAACTGATAAAAACTCTTTTGAAGGAGATACGAATGACGCAAAACTTTCATCATGTTAAGTTTGTGTCTGTTTTTCAACACTAAAATCCGGGTTTCGATACCCGTGGTAGGCAGAGCACAGATAGTCCATTGTGTAGCTTTGTGCTTAATTACAAACAAAAAACACTTTATTTTGGAAGGGGAGTTAGGTTTGATAAACATTTCTGACGCTGATTATGTACCTCAGAGTAAAATGTCGAGAAAAAGATAAAACAATTATGATTGCCAAGCACGAGTAACAAAACGTATGCTACAAAGGTGACAGCGACATTGCAATGACTGTTAAAGAGGGTGGAGTGAACTATACACCAAATCTATGATTTCATTTATTTAACTTTTACAGTCTTAAGCCATTTATCTGACAGAAGTATGACCATTTGATATCTATTGTTACATGGTAAGCGAAATTTTGATCCTTTATGTTTACAAATAGCTAAACATCGGCCCACTGTTTAGGTAATACCCGAGCAACGCCGGGTAAGGACGGCTAGTTCAAACTATTACTCTAAAAGTAGGGTATTAACATGACATTATTATTTTTTAATACATGTCGTCTTTCTTGTTATACATCATTTGTTTTAATAAAACACGTCAAACGTTATTATTTTATTTTATGTATGTTACGTTCCTTTAATAACATGAATGGATTTTGTTAACAAATACGAGTTCTTTATTGTCGTTTCCAAGCTCTCACCAAAGTGTGAAGGAAACTTTAATGCTAAGAGTAGCTGAATAGTATCAAATCCTCTTCTGGAACGAAAGAACATAAAAATGAAAACTACACCATGTTATAGTGAAATGTCATCATATACATCTACTCAATAATAACCCATTTTTATTAATATGAAAAAAAAAAGGTTAACATATAATGCTACGCTGTCATATGATCTATCAAACTGACTGATCTGGATAAGTTGTTTATCAACGGTGTTACTACTGTACAGCTTCATTTCGAATACCAGACACGGAAGAGAGAAAACACGATATATCAAGGTAAGAAGTTATTGTTGAACACACTATATTAACTGAACACACTATATTAACGATACCTGATACTGCATGTGCCTATAGCATATGAAACAATTTATAGCCTACTCCGAGTTGATTGAATTGTGGCCTTTGTTTATGAAGCTATGTTAATCATTAGTCTTCATTAATATTTTCAAGTAACACAGGCCTGCAATGGTTTTATTGTTTTGAAATTTTTACATGCTCTACAGTAATTCATGTACGCTGAATCCGAAAATGATATCAATTTTTCTCCATCACGTACAGATTTTTCCCAAAACGTCATATGTACTTTCACATAAGTGAATAACTTTCATTGAAATCGGATCACATTTTTTTTATGATTAAAATGTTGACAACCACTGGCTATATATTTCTCTGGACCAATCACGACGTGAGGGTCTTATCAATTGTTTTAGAACCCACGAGAAACACACCGCTAGTATATATACGATTAACAGGCCGCATGACGTATCGTTTTTGGATAGAATTTGTTTATGCGTGCACCTTGACATTATTTTTTTTATGTTCAATATTACTTATTCGTCGCCATGGCAAGAAAAAGTTGTGTAAATGACCCAAACATATTTTGTTATATTTGTGGTAAATTTGTTGTAAAGAAACGAAGGCAAAACATTACAGAATTCGTCAAAAAAGCGTATTTTGGAATAAAACTTGGGGACTAAGACAACTCATGGTCTCCACACAAAGTTTGCACGGTTTGTGTGAAAGAGATGAGGCAATGGACTAAAGGTAAGAAAAAGTGTTTGCCTTTTGGAATTCCAATGGTCTGGCGTGAGCCTAGAAACCATGGAGATGACTGCCATTGTTGCTCAATCTGCTATAAGACCTGTTGCTCATGGACCTGATGTACCTGTACCTACTCCACCAGAGACTGTTGATACTGTTTCATCTGATTCTGAATCTGATCTCAATACCAAAAACAACTTTTATGAAGTTTAAATTCGCAGGCCTGTGTAATTTGAACGGATGACCACATCACGTTCACCTGAGGCATGCTCCAATATGTTTAATTTAAAGCATGCTCCAATATGTTTAATCTATTTCGGCGTTTTCTAATTTGCATGTTTTTTGACACTTCTTTCCAGCCAGTTCTTGGTGAATCCTATGTAACCTTGTTTCCAACAATAACAAATAAGTTGATAAACTAGATATGATATTTTCCGTGTGGCTTAAGATGTCAAATTTTAAAACTTCACAACGACCTTTAACTGATTTCATATCAAGTTATTTAAGCTATAATATTTTGTAAAAAGATCAAAGTGTATGAATTTCGTCTTGTATATTAAAAATGAAGACGTTTTTTGAATAACTTCTGAATTTCTCCTTTGTTGTTAATATAAACCCGAATAGTTACTAATTCACTTTGTTGTTAATGTAAACCCGAATAGTTACTAATTCACTTTGTTGTTAATGTAAGCCCGAATAGTTACTAATGAGCCTTATCTGCTTTTTAATGTGTTTTTCGAGATATTTCTTTTTCTATAGAATTAACCCCAAATTTGTTTTTTTGTGAATTAGTAACTATTCGGGTTTACATTAACAACAAAGCGAATTAGTAACTATTCGGGTTTACATTAACAACAAAATGAATTAGTAACTATTCGGGTTTATATTAACAACAAAGTGAATTAGTAACTATTCGGGTTTACATTAACAACAAAGCGAATTAGTAACTATTCGGGCTTAAGTATGTAGGATCATTGATTATTATCAATTCTATGTTACAAAAATAAGTGCATTAACTATTAACTATACCTGCTTACAAAAACAAAAACGGGTACTTTCATTTTTAAGTAATCTGGCTTACAAAACACAGTTACTATCATTAATAACAATATTGGTATCTGCCTTAAAACAACAGGTACATTCATTATTAGCTGCTCTGGCTTACGAAACAGGTACATTTATTATGAGCAAAGAGAATTGTTAACTATTCTGCCTGACAAAAATGGGTATATTCATTATTAACACAATGCATTATTAAATACTTTGGCTTGAAAAACAGGTACACTCGTTATTAACAAAGTGAGTTGATACCCATACTGCATTGTAAAAATAGGTAATTTCATTATTAGCAAATTGAATTGTTAACAACCCTTCGTTAATAACTCGAGTCATTCATTATTACCAATGTGAATTATCAAATACCCTGTCTTCAAAACACAGATACATTTATTATTAACTATTCTGGCTTATAAAAAGGGATACATTTATCACAAAGTGATATTTTTAAATATCTTAGCTTATAACAACAGCTGTAATTACAATTAAGTATTCTAGTTTAGAAAAAACGGGTACATTCATTATTAACTAATCCAGCTCACACACACAAAACATGTACACTCATTACCAACAAAATTAATCATTCACTACTCCGGTTTACAAAAAACAGATACATTCATTATTAGCTTACAAAAATATTTGCTTTCATTATTACCTACTGTGGCTTACGAAAAAACGTAATATTATTATTAACTACTAGGGCTTCAAGCTTAAAAAAAATCATCATTAAATACTCTGGCGGCATGGCATGGCCAGGTGGTTAGGGCACTCGACTCGCAATTTGAGAGTCGCGGGTTCGAATCCCCGTCCCACCAAACATGCTCGCCCTTTCAGCCGTGGGGGCGTTATAATGTGACGGTCAATCCTAGTATTCGTTGGTAAAAGAATAGCCCAAGAGTTGGCGGTGGGGGATGATGAGTAGCTGCCTTCCCTCTAGTCTTACACTGCTAAATTAGGGACGGCTAGCGCAGATAGCCCTCGTGTAGCTTTGCGCGAAATTAAAAAACAAACAAACAAACAAATACTCTGGCTTACAGAATCAGTTACACTCAGAAAAGTGAATTGATAAATACTTCACCTTACAAAAAGTGATACAATCCACATAAAGAAAATGAATTTTTAAATACTAGGGTTTATAAAAACATTTGTGTTCACAATTAATAATTTTGGCTCAGAAAAGAAAGGTACATTCGGTATTAACTAGTCTGGATTACAAAAAACACATTCATTGATATTAGCAACTACTCCAGCTTACACAATACATAAATTCATTATTCGATACTCTGGCTTCCAAAAAAAGAAGGACGTTCAATATTAACTACACTAGCTTATAGAACACGTACATTCATCACGAACAAAAGGACTACTAATATTGGAAATTATCAACTACTCTGCCTTACAAAATCAGGTACATTCATTACTAAAAGAGTAATTGTTAACTACTCTGGTTTACCAAAACCATGTACATTCACTACTACAAAAACCTATATATTCAATATTAACTACTTTGGCTTACAATAACAAGTACATTTGTTATTAAGAAAGTCAGTCGTTTACTACTTTATCTTACAAGAACGATCACATTCATTATTAAGGATGGGAATTTTTAAGTAACCTGACTGACAGTAAAAAGGAATATCCATTACTAATTACAGTGGATTACAAAACAGGCATACTTTCATTATTAATACTGTTGCTTCAAAAATCAGGTACATTTAATATTGAATACACTCGATTACAAAAACCAAGCACTTTCATTATCATCAATGTGAACTGGTAGCTACTCTGAGTTACAGAATCAGTTAAGTCCATTACTAACTACCCTGGCTTACAAAGCTAGTTAATAACTATTCTGTCTGATTAAAAAAAAGAAAACGAAACATGTACATTCATTACCAATAAAGTAAATTTTTAGCTACTCTGGCTTACAGAAACAGTTATATTAATTTGAATCTACTATGGTATGAAAAAGAGGTACTTTCCTGTTAACAAATTGAGTTTAAAATATTCTAGATCACAAAAAAACATAAGTTTATTATCAACAAAGGAATTATTACATACTCGGACTTACAAAAAATTGTATTCACAATTAAGTATCATGACTGGATAAAAAATGGGTACATTCATTCTTAAATAATCTATCTCACAAATAACATACGCATTCATTACAAACAAAGTAATTATTTACTACTTTGGCTTAAGAAAACAGTTACTTTCATTACTATTAAGTTGAATTGTTAATACGCTGCCATAAAAATCGGGTACATTCGTTATTAACAAAGTGTATTAAAAATACTCTATGTTACAAAAACAAATAGAAAAAAACAGAAAAAATACAGGTAAGTATATTTATAAGCAAAAGAATTATTAAATTCTCTGGTTCACAAAATCAAGTCCATTAGCAAATTAAATTGTTAGTTACTTTATCTTACAAAAACGAGTACATTCATTATACTTTTATTGTTGTTAAAATAAATTACTGACAACAACAACAACATCAACAAAACAGGTATATTTATCATTAACAAAGTGACCTATTAACTACTCTGGTTGACAGTAAACGCGTAAATTAAACAGTAACAAAGGTAATTATTTATGTTACGTATTAGAATTTCAAATAGCCTCAAATTGAGTTAACTGATAATTTAAATTTAGTAGTTAAATTGTTCTTTAGATTTAGCAGTTAAGTAAAAGCCGATATATAGTCAGTTTATGATATTTGCCAACAAAATTGATACACACAGTTTTCTTTTTTAACACAAATACGTTTTAATATACACGCAACAATACATATATTACAATATATTACAAACAATGATTTATATACAAAAGTTTCACAAACTTACAAGCAATATACAATCTTCTTTCTAGTCTGGAACTTCTTCGATATCTTATCGAGGGTTCACGATGAACAATTTAATTACGAGTTGACGTAGATACAATTCACTTAATACGGAGGTAGCTAGCTTTGTATTCTTCGGCGATTTTTCCTACCTGTGATGTTAGGTAACATTTTCGTAAAAGACTAATGTCCGATGTGAATCCACTGAAGTTGAATGATTTGTAATGTTCGAAATTTATAAACGTACCTGGTCAATATACCTGAAGTTCCCGATTAATAAGCGTTAATCACAATTATAGCTTCCGAGGTTTATAGTATACCAAGTGTAGCACTTCAATAATATATACTCTCTCCAGACTTCTGGCGCGTCGCGTTGGTTATATTTATAGGCGTGGGAGGCTTTCTAAAAATTTCAGTTTTACGTAACAATACTGAGCTACATTCTATAACTTTGGAGAATAGGCGGGAGTTTCGCAATACTAATCTAACACTATAAGCTATGCATGTTTTTAAATATAAACTTAATCTAAACAAACGTTGAGATTAAAATAAATATATAATAACAAATTCGTTACATTTACTACACTTGCTTATCTACAAATATATGCATTCATTATTAAATACTCTGACTGCGCGGGAACGAGGTTTGTACTGAAAGAGAAATTAACACTTTTCTGTACAGAAAACAACGTAATATATATAATACGTCATTTGATAGATGAAACCTAGGCTTTGAATATTATTTCTTGACACTTGTGTGTATAATGTTAAAATAATAAATAATAAACAACGTTAAAATAGGTAAACAATTAAAAACATTTAAGTTAAGGTTAATATAATAAAATCTTTTTAATTGTATACCTATTTTAACGTTGTGTGTTATTTAATATTTTAACCTTGGCTTCTATTGTTTATAAATAATATAGTATTGAACGTCAGATGGAACTATTGCCAAATTGAAGAAAGGATGTGACAGGTGGATGTGGCAAGAAGCGTCTGATTTTCTGTTTGATGGCTATGTAACCAAACAGAATTGAAGGCTATGAAAATTATGTTTTAGCTAAATGTGACAACGTTATGATGAGTAATTTATGTTAAATTTCGTACTTCTTGGAAGGATAGTAAACAAATTAGAGAAGAGGGAATGCCTAGAGGAAAAAAAATCAGGGTTTTTTAAAATATTGCCTTATGAAATTAAGAGCTTAAAACTTATAAAACATTAATATAATGATTATTAGCTAGGAGTTTACGCAATACTAATTGGTATAACATAAACAAAAAGTAGTTTAATTAAATTTGGAATGTAACTTACTAAAAACATCGTGACCAATCGTTGTCTCAAATTTAAAATGGTTTGCTAACAATAGGAAATTGTTAATCTGACTAAAGAATATATGTTTTTCAATTGAAAAATAAAATGATTATAAGTGAAAGTTATTTTAAATCATATATTCATTGTCTTGATATAAAGTAGTATTCAGTTTAGATATTACTGATTAATTGATTTTTGTCATATGTTAGTTTTTAGTTTAGTTTTTGTTATGATAAGAGTTAAAAGTAGACAGATAACAGCAGACAGATAATAGCAAAAAAGAGTAAAGTTACAGGTCAAAGAAAAGTTCGGCGTGAAGGAACACATACCAGTATGTGTTAGACCTCAGAAACCGACTGGAGGAAACCTGTCAACTTGCTTGACAGAGTTTGTATGCAGTTCAAGGTAGTCAGAAGCATTTTTATGACAAAAAGGCCAAGGATCACAGACAACAACAAATTCACCTTGCAATGGAAAAAACCTTTTGAAGTACAGGAAGTACTCAACAAGGTGAATGTTACCAATTTAAGTGGATGCCATTTGGGTTAGTCAAATCAGTAGCACCATTCAACTGAATGATGAGGAGGATGCTGCACAATAACACCAACATAGAGCACTATGTGGATGAAATTCTGATACACACTGCAAGATGGAAAGACCATCTGACAAGATTTAGACAACTGTTCCAGCGATTGAGGACAGCAGGCCTCACCATCAAACAATCCAAGTGCTACATCGGATATTCTGTGCTGGAGTTTTTTCTACATAAAGTTGGGGACCGATAGATAGCCATGGAAAAGGAAAAGATAACCTGCATACAATATACACCAGCTCTGATGACCAAGCAGCAAATCAGATCCTTCCTGGGATTAGCGGGATCCTACAGGAAATTCATCCCAAACTATGCTGAAATTACTGCACCATTGACTGACCTGACCAAGAAAGGCTTGACCAACAAGATGAAGTGGGAACAACCATACCAGGTGGCATTCCGGAAATTAAAGAACATGTTGGGAAGCTCACCAATTCTTAGAATGCCAGACTTCAACAAACCATTCATTGTTCAGGCTGATGCTTCAGACATTGGAATTGGGGCAATACTCTTACAAGAACATGAAGATGGAGTGTTTTTAGTAACATATATATAAGTAAAAAACTGTTAAATACTGAGAAGAACTACTCCGTGATTGAACAAGAGTGTCTGGCCATCATATTTGCCATTTAGAAGTTCCAGAACTATCTATATGGGAAACCGTTCATCATCTAGACAGACCATCAACCACTTGCATACATTCAGAGGTGCAAGATCAACAGTGCGAGGATCATGAGGTGAACATTGTACCTTCAGAACTACAAGTTCCACATTGAAGCTATCAAAGGGACTGCAAATGTTGGAACAGACTTTAT
>NW_013670434.1:42364-45714 GCF_000517525.1 Limulus polyphemus | reverse complement strand
ATATATATATATATATATGTTAAAAAAAAGTTAAAACTCTACATGTTTCGGTGTAAATAATTCCACCATCTTCTTCTCGTTGATTTTCGTTTTATTATTTTATTTAAAAGCCTTTTATTTTGACAATTGGTGAAAAAGAAGATTATATATTTTAAATTCCTGACACTCATAATAATGAGTGTATAAATAAATCTAATTATTAGAAAAGTGAGTTATTAACTACAATGGTTTATAAACATCAGGTACATTCATAATTAAATACTTTAATTTACCAAAACCCAACAGATTCACTATCACCAAAGTGAATTGCTTTCTACTCTGTGTTATAAACTCTCTCGTGCAAGTTGACAAGTCTCCTCCAGTCAGTTTTGAGGTCTAACACATACTGGTATGTGTTCCTCACTTTTGACTCTATAGTAACTGAAAGGGTGAAAATCCTATACTTCCTTGTGGGACCTCTAGATGAGCAATTAATACTGCCTGTAGGAACCAATCACTGTCACGTGGTTTCTCCTGGCCCATCTTCTTAAACATGCTCTTTAAAGCTCTGTTAACTCTCTCACAAAGTCCATTAAATCTAGGTTTGTATGGAGTGGTAAAGAGTTGCATAGTGTTGATGAATCTGCATACCTCTTGCATCAGTTCTGAGGAAACCTGGGTCCCTCTCTCGCTCAAGACTTCTTTTGGGAAGCCTACCCTGCAGAACACTTCCAGAAGGACTTCTTCTACTCTCCCTGTCTCTATCTTGAGGAATGCTATGGGCTCTGGGTAATGTTTCGCGTAGTCGACTACTGTCAGCACATACTGAAGGCCCTTGTCAAATACAAGTACTCTGATCAAGTCCACAGCTACTCTGCTTTAAAGGTTCTCTATGAAAGACATCTCATCCAGTGGCATCTTGGCTACCTTTCTTCCAGGTACTATCCTTTGGCAGATGTTATATGACGTGCAGAATCTGGTCACATCTCCAATTAACCCCGGCCAGAGGAAGTTGCTAGTGATTCTGTCTGCCATATTGTTTGCTCCTAGCCAACTTCATCACTTGAGCCCAGTATTCTTTTGTTACTATGATCTGTTTAACATCCCCAGTAGAACTGCCTTTATAGGTCCAGTGCAGCACTTCTGGTCCTCTATTCTGTAAGTCCCTTTCCCATTTGTCTTGTGCTTGACGTTCTCCTGGGCACTGACCCAAAGTTTTTGCAGTGATGGGTCTTTCTTCTATGCTTCGTTTCGTTTACATAGACCTACATTTGGGATGTCAAATTTCGAGACTTGAAGGTGCTTGATTTGTTGCTTACTTTTCTTTTCTTGGGCTGTTGTGGTGACTGCAGATGCCTCATAATTCTCTTTTTTATCTGGGTTCCTCCAAATGTTTACTGCCTGGTATATTGTTGATCACCGAGTGGTAGATTGTCTAAAGGTCTCCAACATAGATTGGAGTGACCACCTTTATTACTGCTATTAGAAACTTTCTCACTGTTCAATCACTCTGATATTAGGCTGGTTCTCATTGTTGCACTACTGCACCCAGTGTCTCATAGTACTTTCACTTTTTTTGTCCCTGACATAGCCTTCACCTATTGGCATGTTGGGGTTTGTTGGTATCTCTCGATGTTTGTCACATGCTCCAACCACTACTAGCACTGTTGATCCATTTGCTAAGTTGAGCTGACTATCATTCATGCAGTGTTTAATCATGGAAATAGCACTTTCTTCTTGTCGTGATTCTAACGATTTGTCTCCATTTTGTTTATTCTAGCAGTGGAATCCATGGTGACAATCATTCTTTTCTTGTTTCTTGCTAGCACTATCTTTGTGGTTAGCCCCAGCTGCTTTATGTTGAGATATCTGCTGCTGCTTCTTCGTGACAGACTTGCACTTTCTCAAAATGTGCATCATTTTATAACAAGCATAGCATCTCTTCTCACTTCTGTCTGTTGACTTCTTGTCACCTTTGGTGTTATCCTGCTTCTTGTCTGCCACCCATGAATTTTGACTTTAACTGGTTATTCTCGGACTTGACAGTCATAGTCCCTCCATGGGCTTTCATGTACTGTTCTGCCAGCCTGAACAACTCGTCAACATCCTTTAGTGTTCTCTCCTTTAAGAACAGTGACATGTCAGTTGAACATGTTATCATGAATTGTTCAAGTATTAGTAGATCTGCTGGTTCTTTAAAATTGTGTTTACACTTATTTAGCTATGTCAGTCCATCTTATGAAGTATTTCTGTAGACGTGTCACAAATTGAAATACAGTTACTTCAGTGTCAGGTTTGACTTCTCTGGATTTCTGACAAAAACCTTTCTGTGTAAGTGCATAAAGTTTCACCAAGGCCACTTTTACATTGTCACAATCCATGGGATCATCTGACATCATGCCTGCACACACTTGTAGGCTCTTCCTGTGAGCAGGGGGCTGAGACAGACTGCCCAGTCACCTCTGTCCCAGTTCTGACTTTGGGTGAAAAGGAAAACATCCATGTCATCTTTCTGTTCATCAAATTTAGGCAGCTTGGGTTGGCTGGCCCTTACCACATTGTCATTCTTGGGTTATTTGTCTTTCTGTTGGGTGAGCTTGGCGATCTCAATTTAAACCCTTATTCTTTCTATTTACAGTCTCCTCTTTCTCATTTTCATCTTTCTCCATTTGTGCTCTTATTCTTTCTATTTTCAGTCTCTCTTTTTTCTCAGTTTTTATTCTTATTCTCTCTTCTCTGCCTACACTCTTTTCTCACTAGTTCTTTTTCTTCTTGTTTAACAAACTTTCTTAGATCGCTATCTTTGAGCCCAAGTCATTCACTTCTCTCTATCCATTTATCAAAGTCAGTCGATATGGTTATACAGTTTGGTTGTAATATCTGCACTATTTTTGCCACCATTACAATTGTGTGTATATAGGACTCCTTATACTCTTCTTCCCGTCTTCTTTTATTGCCAATTACAACTATATGATCGTGGTTGGCTCACCAAATATCGGGTTTTTACTTATGTGTGCGGGCCGGGATTCTTTACAGTAGGTTTCTGTGACTTATTGGAGATAAATTTCAGAAACAAACAGCACACAACCCACTTGGTTTAAAATAATATGTTAAAACACGTCAAATTTATATACAAATGTTTATTACACAATTAATCACCACAGTTGAATCCAGAGCTTTAAATAATTATTTTTTTGTCAAAAGCCCACTCTTAACAAAAACGTGTATTTTCACACACGGAATTTCACAAACACACACACACACACACACACACACACACATATATATATATATATATAATAGGTCGTCAAGAAACTAATGTCGTTTTTTTAGATAAAACCGAACAACTTATATATGAAAACAAAACATTT
>NW_013670434.1:36889-41439 GCF_000517525.1 Limulus polyphemus | reverse complement strand
AAAACTACACGAGAGCTATCTGCACTAGCTGTCCCTAATTTAGCAGTGAAAGACTAGAGGGAAGGCAGCTAGTCATCACCACCTACAACTAACTCTTGGGCTACTCTTTTACCAAGGAATAGTGGGATTGACTGTCACATTATAATACCCCCACAGCTGAAAGAGCGAGAATGTTTGGTGAGATGGGGATTCGAACCCGTGAACCTCAGATTGCGAGCAACCACTCTAACCACCTGTCAGAGATGTCAGGGTTTCGGGGGCACTATACCCAAACACCAGTGTTAGAAACAATGTCCACAACACCTATTGAGAACGTCCAACAGTGGTACTTGGTTGATCCTAGCCCATAAATACCAGCTAACTGACCCTGAGGAAGCCACCTCAAGACCACCTATCTACAGGAAATCAAGGCCAAAGTGGTGTGTTAAGTGCCATTGACATAAAGGACCCATTAATGACACCACTTATCCATCAAAAACCTCTCCTCCCCTTTAAGATCCCAGAGAAGGTAAACTGAAAATACAAAACCTTTCCTGGGAGGTCCCCTCACCATGCACAGGAATCCACCTCGAGGGGTGTACAATAAACACATGTATTGGTATACAACTACAAGAAACAAAATGTAAAGTTGTTCTCAAAGGACCCTCTTAAAAGGCAAAAATTGTATCATCACAGATTTGATGACCTGCTTACATCAATGTCACAGTGTAAAGTAACAAAAGATGAGCAGCAACGAAACGCTTTCATCAGAAAAGAATAATGTTTCAGTAGCATGCTTACCTTGTTAAGTCTATATGACACACAATTATGTTCTTAACATCATGCTATGTACAAGTGTTTGCTGAAATAAGACACCAGAAACTATTCAGGCAAAACAGACAAAAGTGACATACTTAGTGTAAGTCGCTAATTATTGACAACATTTACAACTGCTACCTTAACACTAACTATTTAAAAATAGCAATACTTATATAAAATAGTGCTATAAGGAATGGTAATAAATACTTAATATGCACTCACGATTTCAGCTAAGTATAAGAAACAGTAGAAAGGATCAACACCGTCGTCAGAATAGAGAAATATACTATGCTAATCGTCCACTGTTAAAAACTTGCTGAAATATAGTCGCAGAAATTCACGTAGAGACAGCAAACTCGAGTAACGATAAACAATAATGAATCGAGTAGCGATATGCAACAGCAAAATCGGGAACCAAGTTTCTTTGTTAATACGATATCTTTATTTTATCAATTTCAGTAGTTTCTCTGGTATTTAACAACATTTAGAATTTAAAACTGAAATTAAAAAACAAAAATATCATATTAAACAAAGAAGCTGGTCCTGGTATAGAAATAATAAAGTACTGGATAGATGGTTTGTAACTCTTTGTAGGTTAAGTCCCAACCATTCGTTCACCATTGCTCCTAAAGATGGTGTCATAGGACACCAAAACATATGTAGAGTCGCTTTTAGGGCAACTCCCTGTTTTTAATAACTATTTATTGTGCAATGATTTTAACGTTGTATATCTTTTAATTGTAAATAAAACATACGTCTAAAACATCGCTTTAAATAAACCTTCATGTCTTTTAAAGTTATTATCTACTGAGCCAGGTGGCTTAATGCCTAAGGTTTCGCGTGAACACGCGTTTAGCATGCGTCGGGTACAAAAGCAGCTGCTTATAACAACATAGCATCTACTCTGTATTTATAACCACGTAAATAAACTTTTAAATAGGTCATGAGTATTCTCAGCGGGCTTTATATAGTAATTCTGTATAGATTTTGGTGCAAAATATGTGTGTTAATCCGGCCAAACTAGATTCGTCTCACATAAACCGCCATTCGGGGCGCCTCATAGAGCATAGTAGGGTGGCCGTCCTGTTTATCTTCTTCCAAATGACGTTCTTGGCCTTATCGGCGAAGATGATGACTTTATCTATTATGTAAAATGTAAATATTCAGTAACTTTTTTCTCGCTCATATCTTGTTCATTCTTGTTTAAAGCGAATACATTAATTTTGTTTACATATTTTTAACTAGATTGACTTTTTATTTAATTCCATATAAGTAAACATTTATTGAGTGATTCACTATTAAACAGCACAATATAAGGACATTAAAAACGTGTTTGTTTCATTTTATCCAATAAGATGAGCTGCGAGGTTCTCTGAAGGCCGTTAATGCTGTTTATATCATAGTGGAAAACGAAAACGTTGAAAAAGCCAGAAATGCTACTGGAAACCTCGACAACTTTAAGGTAAGATTTATATAAATATATGTTTTAACGTGTTTATGTTAGTTAGTATATATTCAAATATAGAGAGTACTTTCTCATACTTTAGTGTTAAGAGATGGAGAGTTTTACACAGTGATGTAAGAATAATTTTTAACTGAAAAAATTACGTTGTAAAGAGAAATTGTCATAACAGTCTATGTATTTATGGAGTTTGTGTTTCAGATATGATATAAATCATATCGGGAATGAATGGAATGTAAAATGGTGAGTTTTTAGATACATAAGACGAATTTTCTTTGTTTCATATTATTATAGCTACAATAAATTATCATGAAATTTACAAAAACAAAGCCACTTATCGTTCCTGATACAGGACTATTTATAATTATTCATATTAAATTTGACTGAACATGCCTATTAAATATAAATAAGTATTTGGTTATTATGTCAATAAACTATAATATGCACTTATATTAAAAAATAAACGAGTATTAGGTGATTATTTTTAAAATAAACGAGTATTAGGAGATTATATTAAAATAAATATATAATAGGTGATCATATGAATCATTTGATAATTTTAAGTAGGGAAAGTCACATATTTTTTCTCAAGTTACGTTATAAATCTGCTTTATCTCCGTAAATCAGCTGTGTAGGAAGGATCACTTTACTTGATCAGTCATGATATATAATCATTAAAGTCTTCTTTTTTTATGCAGAACATCTTCGTGTTTGGAAAATCTGAGGATTGTTTTTCCTTTTATGACATGATACAAGATGATGATGGTTTAGCTTATATTGGTCCTCCAAAAGTCAACCCCAAAGAAGCTCCTCTCATTTTGACATTTTCCAGTGGGACGACTGGCTTACCAAAAGCTATTGTTCATACACACTATGGAATTATTGTCTCAACAATGCAGCTTACGTGAGATACACATTATGATTAAATCAACTTGAGTTATCAAATTTGTAATCCTACCTTGGTGACCGAAAGATTTATTATCTGTTGCGTACATTTCTATCCAATTACATTTACGCTGTTCCATTAGTTTTAAGTTATTGTAATGATAAACATATACCATAGCAAAACAATAAGATCGAAAAGAAAGAGCTATTGAAAGCAGTAAATAGTGAAAGTATTTCAAGGTATTGTTTCAGAAAATGTTAGTGCATGAAAGCTATCAAGTATTTATGGAAATAAAAAGTACTTTCAAACTACATTTTAAAGTTTGTTTCTAAGCATAACCTAAAAATTAAATGAGATGATGAAGTTCAAACATCTATAAGGTAAATAAAAGTATGTTATTCTAAGCATTCGTTCTACTCGTGTTGCACACGTTTCTGTACTTGCTTAATAAATAATGTGTTTCTTTCATCATTAGGCATCCTACTACACTTAAGTTCTCATGGGAAAATATCGTCTTATCAACGTATCCACTTTGTCACTTAGGCACCTTCCTAATACTGAATACAGTCATAAAAAATGGTGCATCACTTATTGTGGCTCCATATTACCACTTCGAATTAGTTCTGGAAGTTATTGCTCATCACAAAGTAAGCAGGGCCGTATAAATACAACTTAAAACTCGCTTCTTTTAATTCAGTACGTTATATTGTATTGTGTGTGTGTGTATGAAGTATTTTTAGTTAAAATAGTTCCAGAGCCATTTTCGTAGCATTCAATTTTCAAACTTTTTCTGGGGGGGGGGGATATCCCCAGGCTCCCTAGAAATTGTAATGCAACAATGGTCTAACCACTCCAAAATTACTTCCTACGACAATGGTAAGAATCTGCAAATAGGTGTAATCATGTTAACTCGAAACAAAATGTAATATTTTAATGATTAATTATGTACTTACTTAGCTTACATGTACCAGACCAGATAACTGATTGATAGAAGATTCTGAAAGACGTGTTTATATCACTTGAAACTAAACCACTGACGAAACTTGACACTTTCTGTTACAAAAATAAATATACTTCATTTACAGTTTCAAAGGGAAATGGGGAAAATGTACCAATGACACAATGAGAAAAAAGTGAAGATACAATACACAATGTGGGCAGTAGTTGAAGATACAGTACACAATGTGGGCAGTAGCTGAAGATACAGTACACAATGTGGGCACTAGCTGAAGATACAGTACACAATGTCGGCAATAGTTGAAGATACAATACACAATGTGGGCAGTAGTTGAAGATACAGTACACAATGTGGGCAGTAGCTGAAGATACAGTACACAATGTCGGCAGTAGCTGAAGATACAGTACACAATGTCGGCAGTAGCTGAAGATACAGTACACAATGTG
>NW_013670434.1:33967-36116 GCF_000517525.1 Limulus polyphemus | reverse complement strand
TACAGTACACAATGTCCGCAATAGTTGAAGATACAGTACACAATGTCCGCAATAGTTGAAGATACAGTACACAATGTCGGCAGTAGCTGAAGATACAGTATACAATGTCGGTAGTAGCTGAAGATACAGTACACAATGTCCGCAATAGTTGAAGATACAGTACACAATGGCCGCAATAGTTGAAGATACAGTACACAATGTCGGCAGTAGCTGAAGATACAGTATACAATGTTGGCAGTAACTGAAGATACAGTACACAATGTCGGCAGTAGCTGAAGATACAGTACACAATGTTGGTAGTAACTGAAGATACAGTACACAATGTCGGTAGTAGCTGAAGATACAGTACACAATGTTGGTAGTAACTGAAGATACAGTATACAATGTCGGTAGTAGCTGAAGATACAGTACACAATGTTGGTAGTAACTGAAGATACAGTATACAATGTCGGTAGTAGCTGAAGATACAGTATACAATGTCGGCAGTAGCTGAAGATACAGTATACAATGTTGGCAGTAACTGAAAATCACACTTAAAATTCAAATGCATTTACTGCTCATGATAGTAGAAGTTAGAGGTTAAGCATATTTCTGTAATATTAGTTTGATGAACATTTTTGGTTAAAATATTATTATAATTTCTTTATATTTCTTTATTATCTATGTTTATTATTATTATTATGAAGATTATTTTGCATTGTTAGCCTAGTATATGATTTGAGACCAATTTAAATCACCGAAGTTGTCAACAATACAACATTGAGGTTACCCAACTGATTGGTCGATGCATACTTCCAGTTAGTATGGTAATATTAAAGTAGCTACATTATTTACCTGTTTAATATTTAACTATGTGGGTAGCTTACTTTGATAAGAAATTATTGATTATCACTGACTAAAGAATGGATGTTTTGAGCATAATGGAATTTGCTGATCAATTGATGGCATTTTCTACAGTTGTAGATTCTTTCACAACCTCACTTATTTACTGCTATATTTAATATCCTTAGATAAAAATCGAACACACTTCAGCAGCAGAGTTACGTTGAAAGAGCAGCCAATTATGTCCCAACATGCTGCTTGCTAACAATTCCAAATTGCATGAAAAGCAACTTCTTAAAAAAAAGTGTATTTTAAAGTTTCTAATATGAATTTCAAAAATATTTTACAGCGTCTGAAAGATAACAAGCAGAAGCCCGATCCAGAGAAAACATAATTCTTATGATGTCGTCCTCAATCCTCAATAAAGTACTTGAAATTAACTCATAGAAAGATTTCTTGGATTTTCTATCAGAAACTATAGAAATTTGTTATCCATATCCGCCTTTATGGTTAAAAGGTATCCTGATTGTGGCAAAGAAAGTTTGTTAATTAAACGTGCTACAATAGTTATTTTCATGCTCTCCTATCGTAGTATTTCCTAGGTGTTTCTAACTGGTCTTCAGTTTTTTGATTTAGCTATTTCTACATAAGCAGGAAATGATTTTGGAGCTTCGCCACGTTGTAACTGTTTATGTTACCATACTCTATCTGACGACAGTACACCTTAAGGCTGTCACATCCAAAGCACACAACTTATCCCTGCATGCTTTCAAAAGTTCAAGCACACTGAAATACATAAGCGCTGAACCCGGTGATCTGACCAATATGTCTTCATATGGAATGTCGTGAATACACCTTACATTCTCCAACTGCTTGATATATGTGACAATTGAACAGCTAAGTTATGGAAGCAGCTTGTGTACACATGACTTGTGTAGTTTTTCCAGATGGAGGTCTTTAATTATGCTGCCACAGTTAATCTATATTCATTTGTTTTCCATACTCACTAAGTACAAGGGATATACCCTTTCTTGAAAATTCTAAATTTGAACACTTTCCTATAATCTGTGTGTATGAATATTTTGGAATGGAAAAGGGTGTTACATAACATTCCCAAAAGCGATCAACTTTCTGTGGTATCATACAATGTATGGGATGCCAAACCAAGGTAGTTATGATACGTAATTTTTCACCTAAACTTTATATCGACTGGGATTGACACGTGACTTGCAGATTTGCATATTCAAAATCGTTTAGTATAATGTACTCAACTCTCTTTATTGCAGTTAACATTATATTGTTACGTCTCTGGTCGTTAGTTAATTTT
>NW_013670434.1:12930-32967 GCF_000517525.1 Limulus polyphemus | reverse complement strand
GGTGGGATGGGGATACGAACCCGCAACCCGCAGATTGCGAGTCGAGCGTCCTAACCACCTGGCCATGCCTGGCCAATAATGGTTTGTAACATCTCTAAATAATCCAGTGAAAACTTATGAGATATGCAGTTACTGAATACTATACATTAAATCCACATGAAATACAATATCTCGGCCAAATGTTAAAAAGATCAGTAATCTGTCACTTTATTTTTTATAAGACAAGTTATAATTCCAGTCAGTCTGCAAGCACTAACATGTAAGTCTGAACAATGTATTTCAACATCAACTCAGATTAATAACACGAAGTTTTCGCCACTTCTGTAGGCTGACAATTGTTTATGACACTCATTGGTGACCTTTAATTCTCCTAATTTGTAATGTAACTTTTTCATCTGCCTCAGCTTCATTGCAGAATGTGAACGTGGGCTAAATTTGCATTAGATCACTCCATTTAATACCTATAATCGCACACATAATTTATTAAGATTACGCTTTAGCTTCTTTGTGCTTCCACTACACTGTGTTTGTCTCGTTTTTTCTTGCTCCTTGATAGCTATTTATTTATAGCTGCTATATGTATTTGTCAGTGGAGCAGCTTTCGCAGCTTTATATCATAAATCAGAGAATGGGAATTGTTCTACTCTCCTGTTTTATTGGACAAACGTATATTCCAATGTGTAATCATCTCTTCCAGTTCTTTAAAGATAACAAGCCTCTTTCATATTACATGGCCTACTCCAGTGATGAGCTCACATATACATAGTGTTAGAAGTTTGTAACACGTACTACAATTAGAAGTAGTTCTCTCTTCACTGCAATTACGTATGCTAAGAATTTGCATACGCTATGACTTTCGTTGTACGTCTGTTAATAGAGCTCTGATCTCATTATCAGTGGCATCTGTATTCCATAGAAGTGGACAATATGGCCTTGTTTGAATAAGCTAACTCTTGCTTTGATATCTATAGAGACTTTCTGCGTTACCAGCTAAAATTGTCAATAGTACAACTATGTTAAAACAAGAAAATCTCCCCTTTACTACTGGTTTGTAGGCTTTTACTGCTTCGCCCGTAGTTAGATCTGTTGATACACTGTCCATACCAACTCTCTGTCCAAAGAATTCTGAAACTTTGTATATTAGCGTGTGCCTAAATTTCAGTCAAACCACGCGCTGAACTCGGAGGGAACTATCTGAAATATCCAGGTAATTATCTATACAATGATGTGGGAATGTTCATTACTTTATTAAGGTTACTTCAGAATTTGTCTCTTCCTCCTTTTTCACGATGAATACTGGTGACGATCTGATGGTTATATAATTATGTCTTTAAAAATTCACTAGATTTCAGCGCTACCTTCTGATGGTTATTTAATTCTGTCTTTAAGAATCCATTAGATTTTAGCACTACCTGTGTTCGTAATGTTCCAGGTAAGAGCACGAGTGGTGAATGTTTCATTGGTAGTGCATTATGACACTCAATTACATTTGTTCTATACAGGCAGCCATCTCATCTAACAAAAAATATGACCAAAAATAATTGCTGATGATTTTTATTGGCCATTGCCAAGAAATCTTTAACCGAAACCCCACATGTTTGGAAGCTGTTTTTCATTCTTGGTTGTTGTTTGAGTGATTGTTTGTCGTGAATTTCGCG
This sequence comes from Limulus polyphemus, assembly GCF_000517525.1. Lineage (NCBI taxonomy): Eukaryota > Metazoa > Arthropoda > Merostomata > Xiphosura > Limulidae > Limulus > Limulus polyphemus. Next base: position 31,309 of record NW_013670434.1, on the reverse strand, counting down.
TAAAGCAACTGGAGGGTTGTGTCTGCTAACCGTCCCTAATTTATAAGTGATAGACCAAAAGGAAGGAAGATAGTCAACACCACCCACTGCCACCTCTTGGGCTACTCTTTTACCAACGAACAGTGGGACTTGCTATCACATTATAACACCCACACGGTTGAAAGGGCTAGCATGTTCATGTTCGGTTCATTAAAATAAATTGTGAGATTGATTGTATTTTATGAAGATGGTTACAAGAGTAATTCCAAGAGAAGAAGTAAACTGAGCCTTTTTTTACAGTAAAAGTTGAAAACTCAGTGTGAAAGCTACATGTTTATAGTCCAGTCACCAAGCTACATTGGCTAGGGGGATGTATTCTCCTACAGCTAGTTATGTGGTAAGAACGGGCGGTATGCTATAAAATTTCTGGTTTGTTTGAAATGTTGGCTAAACATGTGAAGGAGTAATTGAAATTAGCTGTGTTATTAACATTACTTCATTCATACAGGTCTCGTAGTTAGTGCGTTCGATTTGCAACCTGATGATCGCAGTTCAAAGCTCCGTTTTGTTTAGCTCACTTTGGTAATCATGAGTTTATATGGGGAAAATGTTCATATAAATATATTTAATAAATGTTAAATAATTCAGTGAAATAGTGCGTGCTTCATACGATTATAAAGCGCGTAAAGTAATTTAAGAGTAGCTTAAGGATATGCAGTAGATGTTATTAAATGGTTGCCCACCTTCTAGTCAAAAATTCTAAATTAGGGATTTCTGCTCTATAAGTTAGGGATCTATGACGTAGTCGTTTAACATGTTTTAAATAAAGTGCAGTTCATGTTGAAAATAAATAAATAAAGGATTTCTGATCTTACAACTGTGTTAGTTGTAAAACATTGAGATATTCTACCTTTTGTCAACCATGGATTTATTAAGGATATTTTCTTTTCCAGCCAACAACTGTTTTTGCCACAGTTGCTTTAGTCTATAAACTACTAATGGACCAGAAAGTTCAAGATTTCGATCTCACTAGTGTCAAGGAGATTATAACAGGAGCAGCACCTTTAAACCGAGAAGCGAACGAAGAGGTTATTATGAAAAAGTTCCCGTTCTTGAAAAGTGTTCGACAGAGTAAGAGATAAACAGTTTATCAATTATGAAATACTGTATATATAAAAAGTTTGTAAAAAAAGATATTTGGTAGAACAAGATACTCATTTGTTGGTGATAAACTGCTACAGAGATGTATCTTATTTTACTTTTTATCAATTATACTTAACTATTACTCTATCTCTAGAGAGTTTAACAGCGACACCCTTCAAAGAGTCGATTAAGACTTGTAGTACTTATGCATCATTACTGTTTCATAACTCTGTCAGTTTAACAAGTGGCATTCAAGCTCTCTTTATAAGTTCTTCTAATATAACACGTGATGAATATATTTTACAGTTGCTCAATAAACATGGTAACTTAAAGTTATTATGATACTGTACTGTTGACTGCAATTGGAAGACCGATATTATAAACCTATTTTTGCCTTAACTAGTAACATAACAAGTAATCTGAACCAATAAAAACACATATTATCGCACATGGAACATGCTCTTAATTTCCTACCTTAATCAGTAATGAAAAATAACTTTACACCTCCAAAATCATACATATTTAAACGTCTACATTTTTTTATACAAAGAAGTATGCAATATAATAACATTATTAAAATTTGTTAATTTAAAAAGGGGAATAGGGACTGTAAAAAATACAGAAACAAGATTGCTAGCTTAAAGTGTAAATGCAGTCACAAAAAAGTAAACAAACAAGCTTAAGATTTAAGACACAAGATACAAAAAAATGGAACTTAAAAACTTGCAAGTAGAGATAGTGAACAAGGTAAGCATACAAGGATGGAAATACTTTAGACATTAGTTACTCAAGCTACAACTCCCTATTTTGACTCCATGCTGTTATCTATAATTACATTTGGTGGATTCAGAATAGGGATTTGTAGTTAAATAAAATTATCTTAAAGGGAGGAGGTTGGGAGTAAGAACTATGTAAGAAATATTTCGGTAGGGCTTTTGTAATTCTATTTAAGATCATTATACTCAAAATCTTTTATTTCTTTTTTATATTTTGCAAGGGCGGGGGGTTGGGAGTTGCATATAATAGAAATATTAGAGTGGGTTTATTTCTACTTTAGGAATAATAAGAACTTTAAACGGTAACTGCTTTCCCACAACTGGCTGCAGACAGTACAAGTTGAGACGTTGTGGGTGTAAGCACTCAACTCCATACCTTTAATTTATTTTCCATGCTTGCTGGCTAGTTTAACATCAGCGTTTGGATTTTGTCTGGTAGATTGGATATCCCCAACGCATTTGGGAGCTGTTACAACAGGCTTTATCCGTTATGAATTTATGTTAAGGACTGGGATTAACAATGGATTTTTCTAAAAACTTCTTAATGCTTATTTTATATTAAGTTCATTATTGTTTTAGAGTGCTGATTTTAATCGCTTATTAACAATTAATGTAAATAAAAGTATTGAAGCTACTTGTGTTATATATATATATATATATAAGAATAGTTAAACCTTAACAGTCTTAACATATTTTCTGAATTAATGGGCCGTTCAAATAAATATGAATATTATAAATATACAACGTTAAGTAGTTACACAATAAACGTACCTTTTAGAAACAGGGCACAGCTCTAAAAGACATCATGTTCCATTGGCGTTCTATGCTAACATCATCACATTTTGTTAAATATATAGTATTTTCTATTACTTTTGTTTGATTGAGGATGTAAAGAAAAAAATTATTATTTTTATTAAAAATCAAATAGTTGTCATATAAACCATACATTCAACAGAAGCATGAAAATAACGATCCAAATTATCTTTTTGTTCTTATGTTTAGTGTACGGTTTGAGTGAGACGATGATTCTCTCTATTGTGGAGAAAGGAAGTGTTCTTCCTAATTCTGTTGGAAAGTTATTTTCTTCAAATGAATTAAAGGTTCGTAATACTGAGAAGTGAAATAAACACTGTGTAATATCTAAAAGGTATGTTACTATAACCAAGGAGCAATGAAGCAGTTGGTGAAATAATTCATGTTATAATAATTTAAATAAAAAAAAAAGACTTTCAAATTGAATACTTTTAAAACATTCCATATCTTTATATAACTCCTTCTGTAAGAACGAAATTTGTCTTTTCCAAAGTTTGAGGCTTGTGAGGCTGTTATATTCTGAAATTCGTTTTAATTTTTCATCAAATCATGTAAAAACATAGGGTTTTCTAAATTCAATATCCAAACAGAAACCACCAAAATCATAATACTTTAACCTTAATACGAAAAGCAGTTTGTGACTTTTCTTCTAGTACGTGTATTTTGAAACCACAGTAAAACTTATGCCAATAACAATGTATTGTTAATATCAAGGTAAATAAACTCACCATTGTCAATTCTAACAGTGTAATAACCAGTTGATTAATGTGTATAATATCTAGTTTGCTTTACAGGTGATAGACGTCACCACTGGTGCAACTCTGGGTCCAAACGAATGTGGTGAGATTTATGTACGAGGAGAACAGGTGATGAAAGGTTATCTGAATAATCCTAAAATAACATCAGAAACAATCACCGCTGATGGTTGGTGTGTTACAGGTAAATTCATAATCTCCTGTTAAAATACATTTCTAAGTATAAGCTGATAGTCACTTTTTAATACCATTTTTAAACTCTTTTATGTCTGTTTACCGATTGTACTAGAATCACAATTGTAAGTGTTACAGTTAGGTTTTTATATATCGTATTATTAATATTATAAAGAGAGATATAATAATGATTAGTGCGTTGTAAGCGACCGAAGAAGTGAGAGTCCCAAGATTATGAAACTATGATCAGGACGTGTTATATTGCTTAACTAGTACATTAGTTAAACAAGTGGTTAATGAAATATATAACTGTAATTCTTAAAAATAAAAACAAGATAAAATGCACAATAAAATATTATTTGGTCGACAGCCAAAATTAAAAAGACTACATATTTCGGTAGCTTTACTCTGCAATCATCATAATATTTACATAAGAAGACAAGGCGTTACTGTGTCACAATTACATTTACAGATTGAAATAGAACAATTATCAAGTTTAATTATTTACTTTTTTACATTACTTTCAGAGAAGACATATTATTAGCTAAGGATACTTTTTTTTCAGTCTCGAAATAAATTTCCTTTTTTTCCTTTTGAAATTATATAGATGTTCCCTTACGGATATTAAACTAACAGGTCATAAAGATTACCGAAATCATAAAAGAAAAATTACTTGTATTTCATTAATTTTATAATAAAACATTACACAAACTGATGACTTGTTAGAAAACACAGGCCTTGCAAAAATGAATTGTTTTGCAATAATAGTCGCAAATACTGAGCTTGGAAACATTCTTTGGTATGATAAATCTTGAAACATGGAATTCTTCGACTGTAAGGAAGGCGTAGTTCATATTTTTCGCACACTGGTCATTTGTTTTTCTGACTTACTATACAAGGCGTTGGTTCATGGCCTTGTCCATCAAATCGCACATCTATAGCTAAATCTGCATGTCTGCCACCAGTAACTTGTTTTCTATCGCTTGAAGACTTTAGAACTAAAGCAATATTTCTTTTAAATTTAAGAGGGCTTGGTTTTTTTCTTTTGAATGTAACTTACAATACACGTTACAGTTACAAGCAAGTTTAGCAAATTCCTCACCAGTGGGCACCACCATTTATCTGCCCAGATCATAGGTACATACGTAGCTAGAAGGCGATAAGAGTGGTAAAAATTGATTAAGAGATTCAATTAATATATAACAGTGTCAATCCTAAATAGTTACACAAAAAAAGAAGCCATTTTTATCTAGGAGTATTAGTTGTTATAGGTAGGAACAATCTTTATTGGTTTATTCTTCTATCTATCGTATTCAGGGCCCATTATTTCCTTGGTAGATTGATAAACTTCAATATAAAATGTGCTAAATGTTAAAAGCCAAATATAGCCACTTACACCATAAAATGTTCACAAGCAGTGATATTGAGAAACCTGAGAACTTTGAAGTAAAATACTTTGTCAACAGGTGGCTTTAGGAGCAGATAAGGCATTAAAGTATGTGAAAAAGATTAAACGTATGAAACAGATATAAATGCCTGTATTCTTTTGGAAAAGGCGGAAGCATAGCTTTAACGCTAGTGATACCAATAGATATACATCTGTGTAAATAATGATATTATACAATTTTAATATACTGAACTTCCTTCTCATTCTTTTATTAAAACACGATTGTGAACAAGAGGGGCAGGAAATCTGATAAGTAAAATATAATAGCTCACCATTTCAATTACCGCACTAGTGGCCTTTACAAAAATAGTGGACACAAGTGGGAGATCTATGACAGGAATTCCTGGAAGGACCATGTCACTTGTGGTCAGACATTGGGTTGGAATGAGAGTATAAGCACGTATAAGACAACTCAAATAACCATCTTGTAGACAGGAACAATAAAAGAAACAATTTTAGTTAGCATATATTTCCAATTTTTGTGCACAAGTATCCATTTGACAACTGTAATATCTTGGTCTTGAGCCTTTTCTACACTATCAAGAAGATAGGCTATGGTAAGCAAAAAAGGAGATTTGTGTCTTACACTGTAATTTTTAGATTAAAACGTCTTACGGCCAGGCATGGCCAGGTGGTTAGGGCGCTTGACTCGCAATCTGAGAGTCGTGGGTTTGAATCTCCGTCCCACCAAACATGCTCGCCCTTTTCAGCGTTATAACAATCCCACTATTCATTGGTAAAAGAGTAGCCCAAGAGTTGGCGGTGGGTTATGATGACTAGCTGCCTTCCCTTTAGTCTTTCACTGCTAAATTATGGACGGCTAGCGCAGATAGCCCTCATGTAGTTTTGCACGAAATTCCAACAAAAAAAACCTAAGAGGAGCAAGTAAGCTCCCTTAAGCCCCTTTGCACACAGAATATTTGCATTTTATTCCAAAGTTTTTCTCTGAAAATGAAGATTAAAAATCTGAGAATATGTGATAAAAGTTTGTTGGTTGGATGGTTGTGGGTTTATGGGTCAAAATACCATAGCTACATGCACCAAGCATTTCGATCAAAAATCAGACAAAAAAAATAAAACCACCAAAAAGCAATACAAATTATTTAAAAAGAGTATAATAGAAAAAAAATCAACGTTGTGTTTTGTACAAACAAGGTTCAAAAATTAAACATTTGAAAAGGCTATTGGCCCGTAAAATGCTAAAAACAAAATAAATCTGGACATTGTCATTGTTGCCAATGGCACTATCCAACATCAAAGATAAACCACGAGAAAAAATATGACTAAAATGATAAATTATGCTAATTTTTGCAATCGTAGCAACAACACAAAAGTATAATGTGAGCAATCGGCAGATCAGTCCATTGTAAAAGAAATCTGTGAGTAAAAAAACTGTGACCAATGTGAAGACTAGACTAGACAACTTACTCTCTCTGATTCGTACACAGACTAGATAGCAAACAACAACAACAGGCTTTATCAGGAAAATTTGTTGTGATGTTGCTCACTCCATAAAAACTGCCAACTGCCATGAAGCTTCACCTTAGTGACACACCTGAAGTCCACATAAGGAACAGGTAGGGCTGTGACGTTGCCAGAGCAGATGGATTTAGCTGTAGTATAATCATCCTCATTCTCACAAACACCAACATGATCAGGAATCCATAAAAACTGAATAGGGAAGGATAAGAAAAAAAAATGGGCTAGTCATTTCTGGATATCCAAGGGAACTGAGATAGGAGTTACATCAAATGACTCCAGAGCCTTTAAAGAGCTAAGCAAGTCCATATAGTTCACACAGTTAATATACTGCTTAGCTTCAAGATGATCCAGAAGAAGTGAAATGGCATATAACTCAGTAATAAACACAGAATCTGTAGAGGGGATCTGCGAACAACTACAAAGCCGCTGCAAAACAGAGCCAACAGAGTTATCAGCTTTCGAACCATCCATAAAAATGACACAGAAAAATGGTTTGATAGGTATTCATTAAAAAGAAGATGGTACTTCCAACCAGGAGTAACAAACCTCATCAGATGGCTCAAAGAAAGGCCATAAGTGGGAATGGTAATAAGCCATGGCAGGATAGACTGATCATCAGATTCATCAATATCATCCAATGTCACACTAATTCATTTAATTGTGCCTGGATGCGAAGACAACTGTTTGTAAAAAGTACAGCTCACCAAGGCATGAAGACACAATGGCAGATGAGATGTTAAAGTAAGGAGCAGAGGTTTGAAGCACACTATAAAGAAAGATGCAAACATTTGGGGTGAAGAAGCGGTTCATAAGACACAGTATATAAACAGTGAACCAGAGAAGTGTGTAAAGCCCCCATGCAGAGATGAAGTCCCTGATAATATACAGAATCCAATAATTTGAAGGCAGAGTTCCTGACTGAACTATAGACCAGAGATCCATAGTCTAGTTTTGATTGGATGAGGGTACAATAGATCTTCATCATAGAAAACCTATTCACTCCCCAAGAGGTGGAAGAAGACAAAGCTGCTTAATGTGAGAAATAAATATCAGCTTGTGGTCAAAGAGAAGTCCACCAAGACAGAGCTCTGGAGCAGGCTGAAATTCCTGCTGGTGAAAATAATACACAAATTTTTAGATTATGAGAATGTGAAACCATATGTTGTAGCCCACTGCAACAAGTGAGTGAGAGAAGTCTGAAGTTGCTATTCAATAAACCTCATATTTGATGACGAAAAAGAAAACTGAAAGCCATCAATATACCGGCTGTTTGCAACTATAGGAGGAAGTTGTTCAGTGATATCATTGATCGTAATACTAAAGGATTCCAGGTTCCTGTGTGAAGAATTGAACCAATGTTGATCCCACATGGAATTGGAATGACCTGTCATTTAAAAGTTTCAAATAAAAGTGGGCAAATGGCCTCAAAAACCATAGGAATAGCGATCCAGTATGCTACGAAAGATTCACGTAGTGTCATACACCTTCTTATGATTAAAAAAGATCTCAAGATTTTTTCCTCTAAGAATAAAAACGCAGGATAGTAAGAATCCATCAAAACCTTAATCTAATTTAAACTAGAAAGAACACCTCGACAGTTCCACTGTATCAGAGAGGTCATTTTTACTTAGAAGTAGCAAGAATGCTAGATGGCAAGTCTTTTTGTTTACAATTACAACATTTCTGTTTACTAGAAAGAGGTAAATAAACCTCCCTGGTCCGTACACTTGCTTAATAGCGCAGGTTAGCATCAAAAGGATGAGGTTCAAGATAACAAGTGTATGACCAAATAATAATCCTGCACCCCAGGGCCAATGGAGAAGAGTCACTGGTTTCAGTGGAAGAGACACAGATCAGAGTATATGTAGACTTGTCAACTAAGTATCCATGGAGGGCAGAAGACAATATGGTTAGATAATGACTTTGTTGGATGAATGGAGAGATCTGACTTTATCCCAAGTTTGTTAGTGGAGCATAGTGCAGCAACATATAATTACATTTTGGAAGAGGATTTATCATCTTATGTGCCTCATAATAAGAAATATTGTTAACAGCTCTTAAGTACTGTACTTCTTTCTCCATCCGTTTAGGGACCTAATGGTTAGGATATTCGACTTACAATCTGTGAGTTGTAAATTTAAATCCCTACCAAGAAACACGCTTGCCCTTTTAGCCGTGGGGGCATTATAATATGATGGTCAATCCTACTATTCATTTGTAAACGAGTAGTCCAAGAGTTGACAGTGGGTGGTTTTCACAAGCTGATTTCCCTCTAGTCTATCACTGCTAAATTAGGGACAGCTAACACAGATAGCCTTCAAGCAACTTTTAGTGAAATTCAAAACAAATCAGATAAATCCATTTAGGACATAACTGAAAGTAGAGTGGTGGGAAACATTGCAGTTTACACAATGTGAATCCTGTTCATACTCATATCTATCACGGCCTTTGCCACCACAACAAACACAGATCAAAGTACCTCAATAAGAGTGTCCTAACCATCAGTGGAAAAAAATGTAGAAGACTAGGAATATAGGGCCTCAATATGCAGTTCAGATAACCTTCCTTGAAAGTGGCAGGTAAACATGGTGCTGTAAATGTCCAATTAAGAATGCTGGTAGACCACATTATTCCATCTTTTCAAGACGAGATACATTAGGCAGTTGAAACTCCTTGGCAGGAGAAACCAGCGAGGCTTTCCTTCTTGGGAATGTTAAGCAACTCCCTCTCAATGATAACTTCTCTTAAGAAATTCAAAGTAGCACGAGGAATAACCTCAATAGATATATCTCCAATGGATTTTGATTTTAAGAGATGATCACTGTCCAATACTTGGAATGTTTCCACCAAACTTTTCCTAGATCATAACTTCTTGACTGATTTAGCAAAGCCAGCAAGCTCCTCTAATCTTTTTTGGATGATAAAAAGAGATTTTTCCAATAATGAATGAAGAATAAGAGAATGAGGTACATTTTAGTAAATATTAACTTTGGAACAGCAGGTTCATACAATCATGATCGCTTTTGAATTGAATTTTTTATTATTATTTTCATTTGTTTATTATTCATGAAAAAGAGAAAAATATTCAGTATCCACTTATTCTATCCACCATGGAGTCTTACAAGAGAAAGTGCCACATTAAAGCCACATCAGGGTTTCATAGGCAAAATACCCAAACACCAGCATCAAACAGATATATTGTCCACAACACCCATTGAGAATGATACTGGTATTCAGTTTTACCCTAGGACCTATCAAAAGATCCTGGACGTGCCATCCCAAGACTACCCATCTACAGGAATTCATGGCCAAAGTGGTGTGTTGCAGTATTCCCGACACCACTCAACCATCAGAATCCTTTACTCCCCTTCATAAGTCAACATGCACTTCAAACGTGTGGATTGATTTTTCTGAATCCCAGAAAATGTAAACTACACAAACATAATCTTTCCTGAGAGATCCTCTCACCACATACAGGGATCTGTATATCTCGAGGGCCTAGTAAATGAAGAGTCTTCAATTTAGGACCTCTTTAAGTTCTCATCTGAGATTTAGGAATTAAAATTTTCCATACTAGAGTCAGTAATATGTGGTACTGAACCGACCTTTCATGAACTAACATAAAGAGACTTCTAAACAGACATAAATCTAATGCCACGGTTTTATGGGTAATATACTCATATACCATCCCTAAGACTATCCACAACACTCATTCAGCATGTCTTTTGTTCTTATCCATAACAGATCAACTTATTTACCCTGGATGGGACTCCTGTCTATACTAATATAAGGCACAAACAATGTGCACTTAATTACTAGAATCCTATCCTACCCTTCACAGGTTGCCATGCGTTATAAACATGTGGGTGGATGTTCGGATTCCAGAGGAGGTAAACTAAATTGGTTAAACCTTTCGGGAGACCCTACCACCAACAGAAATTCACCTCAAGGGTTTTCTTCTGAGACCCACACGGGAATCATGAATATATTTGTAAGTGTTAATGTATTTGCAGTAGAACTGCACGTGGAAGAAAAAAGGAGGTTACAAATGTATACAGATTATAAATAAGTGCAATTTAACTATGAATCCTGAGAATTTTTTGTGAAACCTCAGTCTTTCTTTCGTTCTCATCATTTTTTAAACTCAATTCACTTCTCAATATGCTGACATTTTCAGTAGTGGGAATGAAGTCACAGTCTTGTGAACATTGGCAAAACATGGCTGACTGGTTATATGGGGTATTTTGTGGATCAATTAATTGTAGAGCCCACGTATCCATTGTTACATCTTGGACATAAAAAATATAGATTACATAAGAGCAATGAGTTTTTTAATCCTTTAAACTAACAATAATTACTGAAATATCCTATTGATTTAAAACAACTCTAAGTTGAATTAGGGAATAAACCTTATTATTCAAAACAGCTTTAGCCTTTTTATTTAATTCGATAGCATGTTTGCTTGTATATGTTAAAATACAATAAACTATTTCTTTAGTTCTACATTTATTAATTTTGGAAGTGTACCAAGTGTTCTTAGTAATACCATCACTCAAATGTAAAGGAAACTGTTCTTAAGTAAAAACTTCTTAAAATTTACCACTTCTTCATGAAATCCAGAAAACAAGTGACATTTTCATAAGTCCAGTGTATTAAAATATAAACTAAATTCTTTATAAACTCAAATGGTATAAAACTTTGAAAATGAAAATATAACTCAGCAAATGCTTATTCATGGGAACATTTACTTTCAAAACTTTTACCTAAATTAACTATTTTAGTGGCTAAAAAGGTAAGGTGGGTGCAGTTTGTTCATAACCATACATTTAATATTACCATGTTTACTATTTAATTAATTTTGAAAATAATATCTATCAAATTTATTTTTAAATACAACAAATGTGTCCTCTACATATCTTCTGTAATACGAAGATTTAAACTATTCAGGAAAATTTTAACTACTTTTTCTCATGATAACTTAAAAACAGATTAGCTAAACATATTGCAATCCTTTAACCCATGGAAACTCCATCAATTTGTTTTTATTGTTTTGATATACCTCTAATATTCCACGTTTTGGAATATTAAATTACTACTTAACTCTATACTTGATAACTCTATACTTCATTTAAAAGTATATTTGTACATAATGAATCAGTGTCCAAACTAGCAATATACACAGGTTCATCAAAAATAATTTAGAAACATATATAGTAAACTCAAAACTATAATTTTGCATATAAATGAAGTATTCATCGATTTTGGTAGCACTCATTAAGATGAAACATAGCTACTAATTAGTATTTAATTGATAACTTTTTACATTATAATATGCTGTCTACCATTTCGTATAAAATCTAGAATAGATATGAATTAAACCTTAAGTTAACTTAATTTTCTCTAAACAGCAAAGTAGTTGTCTGTATTTTAATTCTGATAATTATTTTCCTAAAAGACAGTATTTTTATAAAACTTTTCTAACTTTTCTTTCTCATTCAACATAACAGAAGAGTTCAAAGTTACAATATTTTAAATCAAAGTCAATAATAGCAATGATTACCTTTACATTGAAATGATGATTTTTGTGATCACAACAAAAATAAAGCATGTATCTTTACTTTTATAATTACCAAGAAACTAATAATTTTTTTACCATTTACAATAGGGGATTACGGATATTATGATTCGGAAGGAAACCTTTATATTACTGACAGAATAAAAGAAATGATCAAGACGGAATTCCACCAAGTTTCTCCAACAGAAATTGAGTCATTGTTGTGCAGTCATCCTGCTGTTGATGACGCTGCTGTAATTGGGATAGTGGATTCTTCCTTGGAGGAAGTTCCACGTGGCTATGTAGTGTTGAAACAAGGTTGTAAAGTGGAGCCAGCAGAACTTATTCAGTTTGTGTCAGGTAAATGATGTTACATTTATATGTATGTAACTTATTCAGTTTTTACAACCTTGATCTATCTGACGATACAGAGTGCCTGAGCATCTGAAGCTTAGTTGCTGTAGACACGTTTAATTTAAAAGGGTTATAAAACAACTACTTGCAATAAGATTGTTTGATGAAACTTTGCCATGTGTCTTAATAATGTAGGATTCGTTATTTCACTTTGCCATGCCCTATCACAAAATGATTTAAGCCTAAATGTTAATATATACATATGCAAATAAACTCAATTTTTAAAGAACATTTTGTTACTCGTTAGCATCCAAATATTAATTTGATGTAACCAAATATAGCTAACAAAATGATAACATTTGTTAATGATGTTTTCTGAGAATAATTGTCATATTACCGAATACTCGACCATTCAATGTGTAATTCCACCATGAGAAGCTTATGACAGGAAGATATGTAAAAGTCCTTGGTGTGTAAGATATTCATAATCATTTAGCAGAATTCTTAAATGTGAATGGCCCAAAAAGAAAGCGTTTGTTGTTCTCCGTAGAAGCTCTTGCTTATTAAAGCATTTAAAACAGCTGCAGGCTCTGAAACCACACCTTAATCCAATTCAGGCCAATAATCTCATTCGCCTGTTGAAGATTATGGTTATAAAAAAGAACTCTCCAACGCAAAATATTTTTGCAACTAACTTGGAAATTTTCACTGATACCATTAACTAGAGAATAAAAAAGGTATTTGATATTGACAAAGAATTACAAGCAAAGGGTTCACAAGCTTCCAACCATACCTTAAATTATTGGTAATTGTAAAGAGAAAGATAGCCAAAGAAAGTAGAACCCCAGCAATGACATCAGACTCCATATTTATCAAGCCCTTCGATACAGATCTAAGAGACTTGTGTACCCGTTATCTATTAAATTAATTTTTGGAAGCTGATAGCCACGTATAACGGGAGGACTGACTAAAAGAATAACTGATCTAACATTGATCTCATCATCAGTTGCAGAAGCTAGTTACAATGAAAACTGTTTCGGGTATTAATGACCATCGGACTCAGTACAATCGAAAATGTGGCACATAGTTTCAAGTGCAATACATTGTTCTTATAAACAGCAATTAATCCTAAGTGTTTTTAGTAGGTATTACTTTTTGGGAAGGAAATGGGAGGAAACTTCCCACTAACCCTTTGAAACATGTCCCAAATCACCTTGTCAAAGGTATAGTGAAACTAGCATAACCCAAGATTCCTTCTGACATTGATGTTTGACATGTAGGGCATAGGCACAATCAATCTGAAAGTTTCATGCAGCTGTGCAGAGTGTAATATCTGTGGAAGATATCCTAGGCCTATATCTGAGCCTTCCATGTCCATTGACACTCATGTGTCTTATCATAGGTGAGGATACTGTGGCAAATGTGTCAAGGTTTTGGGGATCATACGAACAGCTGCCTGAACAATACAATCAGCTACTGCCTCCACATAATAATTAATAGTGGGGAGGTTGATTTCAGCAAGATAAAGCTCTGATAGAGAGTATCAAAGAAGACGCAGTCAGCCTTCATCATAGCCCACAAGTTGAATGACATCGACTGTGACTGAACTCCCTCAGAGCGATGGGAAAATTATCACTGCTCTGTGGATCATTGTCCACCTTACAAGACAAACAAGCAGAGAATAGAACAAATGGATAGATGTATGACAATAAAAAAACTAACAAGAGGCATGAAAATATGTATATGATCCAGTATTGAAGACAGAAAGGTTGTGATTTGAGAACACACATTCCCAAAAAAACTCCTTCCATCAAAGACTAGCACCACCCAGAGATAATTGTGTCCATTAAAGTCTCCCAGGATGAAGAGGTGAGATGGAAAATGCTTGACAAGATCTTCCTAGTCGTAATTCTCTCTCGGCAACAGGTAAAGGCAACAAATTGTGATGGTATGACTAATAGAGTCAAGGATGACATCAGCTTCCAGTGGTGCACAATATTGGTGGGTGCATAATGGACAACCAGCAGTGCCACACTCACATGAACCTGTCTTTCACACATCGTCTCTTTCTTGTATAAGTTAACCACCAAAAGGTGTCAGCATCAGCAGGTTTCAGGATCACCTCCAGTAATGACAGGCATGCAGGATGATAGTAACCAATCAAGGTTTTAATGTCATCTAAATTAGAATGGAAACCTCAACAGTTCCACTGTATCAAAGTGGCCATTGTTTCTTAGAAGCAGCAGGAGAACCAGGTGGAGGACTTTTTTATGTGTGTTTAGTAGAAAGAGATAAATCAACTTCCTTAGATCTTTTCCCAGTCAGAGTGAATGACCAAATGACCTCGAGGCTGATGGAGATGGTAACAAGAATTTACTGGGTTCTATAGAAGAGACAAGGATAGGAGTAGCATAGAGTTGTCAACTCGTGTATCCATGGTAGGAAGAAAACCATTTACATGGCTAGAGAAAACTTGATGAGAGGAATGCAAAGATCTATCTGCATTCCAAATGTAACAGTGGAATGGAGTGTAGTACCATATGTCCGAGTGGAAAGAGAGAACAACTTCAATGCCTTGGGATAAGAAATGTTGTTAACAGTTCTTAACCACTGTACCTCCTTATCCTCCATCCATTTAAGGCACGAACAAAACTAGGAGGGGTAGAAGCCATTGCAGTTAACACAATGTGAATTCTGTTGACACCCATAGCTATGGTGGCTTTTGTCACCACAAAGAGTACACATATTAAAGTACCATCACAAGATGTTTGAGAGTATCCAAATTGCTGGCATATGGAAGCATTATAATATAGAACATACCTTACAGTTCAAATAACTTATCTTGACAGTAGCAATGCAATCAATGTCAAAATATATGTTAAAATAAATTTCAGTAGAGAGATGTCTGTTCCCTGTAAGAGTAATCTAAATTCCAAGAAAAGGTAGAATATTTTGTATTTCAACAGTAAGTTGTATATTATTATATTGAGCATTATGGTGAACATGAATCAGCTGTTTAAACATTTTTCTTCAATATTCTCCCTCCAAAATTAAATTCAATAATATGACTCGTGTAGTTTTAATCTTAGCAAAGACAATTGCGAAGTTTGTAATATATACATGTGAAATTGTTTTTTTTTTAAAGGGGGATACCAACATGGTGATTGGTGTTCCTCAATATATTTTAGACAGTTAGTATGTTCTGTGTATGGGTAATTGTTATGATATTGATTGTCAGTGTAATAATTCCTGATGGAAGTGTTTACACAAACAAAACCTTTGTACTGTCTTTGATTTAAAAAGTATCGTAAAATAAACATATCGCTGCTGTTAGATAAATCAAAACAGACCTCAACATACAGTATTTGAAATCTTCGTCTAAAATATAACAACAATGTTTTGAAACATGAGATAATAAAGTCTCACATGTTTAAGTAGAATCGATCTTCATTTTGTTCTAAGTCAACTGAAACATTCTGACAGTATGTCAGGCACGGTATACAATAATTGATGTTTCGTCGTTTATAATGACATTTTAGAAACGTACAGTTTAATTAAATACAAACATTGTATTTAACTGATATGTATAACAAC
Organism: Limulus polyphemus; assembly: GCF_000517525.1. Taxonomy (NCBI): domain Eukaryota; kingdom Metazoa; phylum Arthropoda; class Merostomata; order Xiphosura; family Limulidae; genus Limulus; species Limulus polyphemus. The sequence continues at coordinate 15,238 of NW_013670434.1, read as the reverse complement.
ATATTTACAGTGAACCATCTATTTTAAGTATATTGTAAACACATAGTGACAGTGCATTATAATTGACTTTTATTTTAATAAACGTTTTTCGTACGCTTAAATGGAAGTTTTATCTGTAATAACTAACACTAAAAATCATACAATACACCAATGTTTAACTCTCTCTTGACTTCAGTTCATGATCACGTGATGAATCGATTTTTCATATTATTCTAAGTGGATTTAAACACTCTGATAGTTTTTTGGACACAATATTTAATAAATTGCCCCCCCCCCCAGTGGCACAGCGGTATGTCTGCGGAGCTTACAACGCTAGAATCCGGGTTTCGATACCCATGGTGGGTAGAACACAGATAACCAATTGTGTAGCTTTGTGCATAATTACAAACAAACACACAATGCAATACATTAACCATTTAAACGTTATGGAAAGAACTTTTAAATTTCAGTAATTAAAGTATAATGTACATATGTTCATTATTAAATGTATTGTGTAGTATAATTACGGTCTAATTTAATATATTTAGTGATCTGCAAAAGTGAATACTAATCTTATGTAGAGTTTATTATTAATTCTGTATAATGATCATAGTAACTGGTGTTTTGTATGTATAATAATATATGACAAACACTGATTTGTATAATTCATGTTACCAAAAACTTGGTTTATAATTTATGGTCCTTGGACTAGCTAGCCAGTTATTGCAAAATAGACTTGGTCATACTAATCTTATGGTTTTCTTAACCAAGACGGTCAGTGGCCTTGAATATCAAACACTTCGGACTGTGACCATCCTCTCTTCTTAGGTTGTTTGAAGTGTAGACGATAATGACGTCAGTATTTCTGTAGTGGGTTTGTGTACTCTATGCATATGTGTGACTACTTGGTGACCTTTGTAATTCTTAGAAGTCTGTATCCAGATTGTATGCACGTGAATTAAGGTTAAACAGTATCAAGGTTTGATACTTCTAATCCGATGATTTTTCTAAACTTCTTTATTTCTTAACCAAGACGTTTAGTATCCTTCAATGAGTCAGTCTTCGCAAACTGTATGTTGGTGATGTCAATATCTCCAAGGTGCTGTAAAAGAAATATTTACATTTGATCACGTGCTGTCACAATAACTGTCTATATGCTTGTTCTAGTTTGTTAGTTTTATGAACTTATATATGTATGTATATGTATATATATGTATGTATGTTTTATGATAGTGGCCAGTCTGAAAGTTGTGGTGTTTTAAATATTAGTAATCAGTAATTCGATCATTTGTTATATTTAGCTCTATGGCGATTACTGGTTATAATATGAATGATTTGTGAAAGTGAAATAGTAAGTGTCCTACAGAGCATTGAAAGAAGTTATGTTTTCCAAACAATATTTGTGTGCGTTTGGAGGTGATCAATTGCTATATAGAAAAATGTACGGATACAATATGTTAATCATTTATTATTTTAGTACAAATGTTAAAATGTGTAAAATAATGATTTTGAAATAACTAAATCTAGACTTTATGACTTGTAGAAGTACTGCCACAGTATATTTGTTAAAATCCTACGGAAAGTTGTTAAAATAGTAGTAATTATATTGTTACGTATCAACTTCTTTGTTTGTTTCCGGTAAAAATTCTTTCCGAGGATCTTCAGAGATAGAAGTCCTTTCTTGATTAAACCAATTTATTTTTCCTCGATACAAACTTTTAATACACAGAAGTTCCACAATCAGTACGTTTCTCGTCACTTTAAACTTAACAACTTTTGTAATACCGCTATAATTCACAGCGATTCACAATCTCGATAATTTCGCTCTGGACGAGTGCAAAACACACACTTTACGGCTCACTAGCTCGAAACTAACAGAATCATAAATTACACGGAACTCAAAGTAACTAATACTTTCTCTTCATTCATCCTCGCTTGCTTTCGCTGCCAGGCTTTTATAGTAACGAAGAGGGCATCTCGAACACACTCGGATTTCTCTGATAATTCGAGAAACTCATCACGCACGCCAACGCGCCACCAGCGTCACGTGATTTCCGCTGTCGTAACAATATATATTAGATATTAATGTCGCGTTTTGGAACACTTTCATTAATCACCTCCAAAAATATCCCGTATAATAATTAAACGAACGGCCTAAACCTCACGTTAGTGTAGCCTATATAATGTATAAAGTTTATCATATTCTAATCCTTTATAGTGATGGACACGATGATACATACATTCGGCATGTAATGCTGTTTGATTACAAGAAGGGAAACAACGCCTCTGTGTCCACAAAGAATATCAAGGATTTGTTTGTTTTGAATTT
>NW_013670434.1:6512-12253 GCF_000517525.1 Limulus polyphemus | reverse complement strand
CCCCACGGCTGAAAGGGCGAGCATGTTTGGTGGGATGGGGATACGAACCTGCGACCCGCAGATTGCGAGTCGAGCGTCCTAATTTCGTTCAGGTGACGTTAGCCTTAAAAACTGTGATGGCAGAAGCCAGCATGTTGGATCTGATATTGATGCTCTGAAGACGCTTGTTGAGTTTAACCTAAGGCAACACACTCGTGAAATGGCCATGAAATTTCATATCTCTCGTGAACCAGTATGTAAACGTCTAACTAATATGGGAAAACTTCGTAAAGAAAGTGTTTGGATGCCTCACGAACTCTCCAATGATCATCATTTCCAACATGTGAACATTGCTTCGTCTTTTTTTTTCTGGCGCGTGAATCATTTTTGGACAGAATTGTCAAAGGTGATGAAAAATGGATTCTTTATGTGAATATTAAATGCCAAAAAACAATGGCTCAGTCCTAGACAAAAACCACTTCCGACCCCAAAATCTGGACTCTATTCGCAGAAAGTGATGCTTTGCATTTAGTGGGACATCAAAACAGTAATTAGTTTCGAACTCCTCAATCCACAGCGACCTGTCTATGCAGAGATCTATAGTCAGCAACTGGAGCGTTTAAATCAAGTCCTTCATCAGAAACGCCTTTCACTCGTTAATCGGAAAGGTGTTCTTCTTCTCCACGACAATGCATGAGCACATGTGGCACGTTTGACACAACACAAGATTATGGAGTTAGATTGGGAAGTTCTCCCCCACCCACCATATTCTCCAGATATGGCACCATCAGACTACTATCTATTTTGTTCGCTGCAACACCATCTTCATGGGAAAACGTATGCAAATATAGAAGGTGTAAAAGAGTACATCGACATGATTTTTGCTTCAAAGCCAAATGATTGCTTTAATCAGGGCATTAACAACCTGATTGTAAGATGGGAAAGCATGATCGATAGGAATAGAGACTATTTCATTTAATAAATGTTTTATTTATTTTAATACATATGTTGTTCGTTTTTTCTCTTCCACAAAAAGCTACATTAATTTATTGACGACCTATTATATATATATATGTTCGTTTTTTTTCATCTATTTTATTGTATAATGTCAAATTAGTAAAAGTATAAGTTTTGATTATTGTATGATATTGCCCTTTTTTGCGTCAGATTAGGTAAGATAGTTCTATTAGGACAGGAAATGCAATAATTTAATTCTGAAAATCTTCAAACAATAAGTTTTAATTATTGTATCATCTTTATTACGATGAATTAATTATAAATGTTTTAATGAATTAGTGCTAAGAATTCCTTTTCAGGACTTGATTTAATTATAAATATACTAATGAATTAGTACTGAAAAATCTTTAAAAAATAAGTTTTAATTATTGTATCGTCTTTTTTAGGGGAAATTAATTATTAATGAATTATACTAACGAAGAGTTCTTTTTTATGATTATTTAATTACAATTGAATTAGAGCTAAGTGTCTTTTTTATGACGATTTAATTAATTAATGGTTATTTATCGACATGATGAGACATGTATTGCATGAGTTTAAAAAATAAGTTTTAATTATTGTATCGTCTTTTTTAGGGGAAATTAATTATTAATGAATTATACTAACGAAGAGTTCTTTTTTATGATTATTTAATTACAATTGAATTAGAGCTAAGTGTCTTTTTTATGACGATTTAATTAATTAATGGTTATTTATCGACATGATGAGACATGTATTGCATGAGTTATAGTCACTTGTCATGGCGGCCTAGAAACACTTCTCTACTTTGTGGTACTTTTACGTAATCATCAATTATGGCCGCCTGTCTGGTGTGGAACTATAATTTCAGCCCTCCATAAGTTATTTTTTCCCTCTGGTGACACTTTGTTGAACTATGACGTAATGGCCGCCTGTATGGACGTCTTTATCTTTGATGACATCACCTCCTCTCCCCTGAGGGAGCCAATCAGCGTTAGGTGGCACCCTTTGGATGCGATAGTGCCAACCTTATTACTCACATCTAACTTCAGCTTTTCTTTGATAACTTGAACTCTACTGGTATAGATATAAAGACACGAAAACAAATTAACCTCTCTCCTATTCAAATGTACCTTATGCATATAATTGATAAACTGTTTTACGATAAGCATTCTTGCTTATAACTGGTGCACTGACGTAATGTAGGTAGTGAGACAACTTATAATTAGAAGAATCAATAACTTACACGATAATTCTTATTGGAATCCTAATTTTGTTTAGCTTAGAAAGTTCTTAAAACCAGATGATGTGGCTATTAGTGATGAATCTCAAAACACTTTTAAAGAATCCGAAATATCAGTTTGTAATCACACATTGCATTACCTTTTACTTTAACATCATTGGTTTTGACAATTTCTTTACTATTTTTATCCTGTTTTAATTCAGATTGTAGCTACGATTGGCTGTTTGCCAGGCTAACTCTTCGAACAATTCCTTACCTCCATCGCGAACTCGGGGTAGCCATGCCTGAAATTGTGTTAATATCTCCTTTTACAAGCTAATGGGGCCAAACTTAGTCACCATGCTTAGTTACCAAGGGCGGACGTCCAAACTGGTGTTTTTATGGGCACAAACCCCTTGAATTAAAAAAATAATTGTCAGTAAGAGAGGAGTCTTATCCGTACACTGGAACCTCCGTATAAATTACAGATAACAAACATAAAAACAATTCCTTATTGTACTCCACTTTGTTTAGCAATACCATAAAAATAATAATCTAATGGTGAAATCAGAATGAAATCAAACGTTATTTTACTATCAGCCTTAAATTCTCTATTTCTAAACTTAATTGATTTGTTTGTTTGTTTCATAATGTTTTGAGAAACTAACCAAGAGCTAACTGTGCATAGCTATCTCTAATTTTGAACTAAATATTTTAGAGGAAGGAAGGCAGCTAGTCAAAAGCACCTAATGCCAATTCTTGGCTGCTCTTCTCTGACTAAAGAGTTGTAATAGATTCTCATTCTTAAAGCGCACCCACAGTCCCAAAGCGCGGATAGCATTTTTGTAAGAACAGGATGTGAAAAATACTTTAAGGATCTCAGTCTGAGACTTTAGTCACTGGTCACAAACGGTCCAGTAAGATTACTTGAAGGAACTTTGATGTTCATTGAGCATTCTATCTCTTCTCACTTTTTGTACAAAATCACTCCTTCAACAGACAAAACCTGTTTAACTAAGATAAAGTGGTTATAAGTAACTTTGTTGAACATAAATATTCCTGGTTTTTTAGTAGTTTTGGACGAAATATTTTCACTATTTTAATTTTGCTCTAAATTGTGCGATTTAGAACGGTGCACACTACAGGGTTCGGATTACGAAAAAGTGGAAATGTGCCCTGTTTCAAATTTTTTTCTATTTATCTCCCTTCTAAAGTAAACATCTTAAAATAAAAATACCCTCATACTTCATCTGACAGTTTCCAGTTATCAAACAAAAATTTACGATAATCGAGCAAACCAAGTTTGGGTGAGTGATGCTAATACACACACACACACACACACACATATATATATATATATATATATATATATTAATGATCCTAATTCCAAGCTCTTTTACTGTGAAACAGTATTCAGTGATCTTAAATATTCTTCTCTGTTATTTCATATACGTTTTCACCTTCAACAACCCGTAGTTTAAGAATAATTTTTGCTCTAGAATATGATAAATGATGTCCGAAAATTACATAATATTTCATATGTTGGTGCTGTTTTGAAAAATAAACTGTCCAGCCCAATCAAATAAAAAATATTTAAAACGCTTAGAAGAAACCTCATATTCCTATGGCATTCCCACTTTACGATGTGTATTTAAATTTTCAGATAATGGAATAAATTCCTTTAGTGTTTTTCTTTCATTATATGAAACCTTCAAGCCAATTTTCATACTAAATTGCTTTATGGATAAGTGTTTGCAAGTCAAAATAATATCAAGAATATTGAAAGCATCATTAATGTTGATTAGAATTCTAGTATTCTATGATTTTTACCATTTCTTTCAATATTAAGTTCATTAGAAATGTCTTTTAGTTTTATAGATTGAAACAGAATGTTACAATGGATATTTTAAAGAAAACACAACTAAGCAAATGATTGTGTTTCTTACCATATCAAGTAATACACTATTTACCTAGAAACTCGTGAGTTTCTTAACACAATAAACTACCCTTTTAGTTTATATCTCATAAAAAATTCAAACTGAAAAATAACATTTCTATTAAATTTATTGTATGCTTGTAGATCTTCACATTTTCTTTGTATGTTGTAGATCGTGTATCACATCCCAAACATCTCAGAGGACTAGAAGTTTTGGACAAAATTCCCCGGTCTGAAATGGGAAAAATTCAACGAAGAACTTTGCAGAAATACTATTATCAAAATTACAAGTAAACTGCTAATTGTTTTTTTTTTTCTCTTTTTCTTTTTTTTTTGGAAATACTGCTATGACCTCAAATACTTCGATGATAAAAACAATGGTATTACATTTGTTAATACTTTGATGAAATATGTTTATCACATTCATGTTAACCATACAATAACAGGCTTCAAATAACAATGAACTAAAAACAATCATTTTAGGCCTTGTTTTGTCTGTTACATCTCATTAATTAGGTGGCTTTTCTATGAATTTCATAACATATCAGCTAGACTGGAGGAATGGCAACTAATAGACTATTGGATGTATTATTTCTATTCACTTACAAGAAATCATTGTTATGGTATGAAATTGCTTAAGCTATCAAATCAAGAGTTCGTTAAACACGAATAAAAGTTATGTTTAACTATAGATTTCTTTAATATTTTATAGGTTTTAAATAACATGTACGATTGTTTGTTTGTTTGTTTTTGAATTTCGCGCAAAGCTACACGAGGGCTATCTGTGCTATCCGTCCCTAATTTAGCAGTGTAAGACTAGAGGGAAGGCAGCTAGTCATCACCACCCACCGCCAACTCTTGGGCTACTCTTTTACCAACGAATAGTGGGATTGACCGTCACATTATAACGCCCCCACGGCTGAAAGGGCGAGCATGTTTGGTGTGACGGGGATTCGAACCCGCGACCCTCTGATTGAGAGTCGAGCGCCCTAACCACCTGGCCATGCCGGGCCAACATGTACGAAAACAACACATTTGAGAACTATTTTCTGTCTGCCAGATATCACTACTGCTCAGCTTTTCTGTTCAAAACCAAATTTTTTTAAGTCCATCTGAGGAATTCTTGTACTGAACGTCTGTGATAAACGGACACAAAATACCAACTAAGAAGAATGTGACACAAATACCATTTTATTCGCACACAGATTTTGGCCCTCAGTGTTTTAGCAGTAAGTCTGAGAGCTTATAATACTAAAAATCAGATTTCAATACTTGTATTTGATACAACACCTATTATCTAATTTGTAGCTTTCCATTTAACAACAAACAAAGCGTTGGTTTTCTTCGATTTTTTTAACATAATAAATGTATACATTTTACTATCGAGATCGAATATGATCTACATATAAAAGTTTATAACTTTCGGACTTATAAATTTCATAGTACTACAATATAATGGAGGTTTTAGAAGAACTTTTAGACCTTTTTAAAAGGGTAGATGAAGAAAATGATTTTGTATGTATGAGGCTCATATTCAAACATTACAGTTATCTCCTAAATAGATTGATCGGTTGTTTGAAGTGATGCAAAGCAGTGAAGTACGTATTTATATGGAAAAAAAGTAAAAGT
>NW_013670434.1:3123-5588 GCF_000517525.1 Limulus polyphemus | reverse complement strand
TAAAAAGTAAAAGTAGAATACAGTAAAAAAAGAAGAAAAAACGTAACAGACCCAAAATTGAATATTTCCTATATAAGAGTTTAAAGAGAATTTAAAAGGCTTATAGCCTGTAATAAGTTATAAACACGATCAATCTGGACCGTCTCACTGTCATCAATGGCACTGTCCGACGTCAAGCTGAGGTAAACCCAGAGATAAAATGTGTGAAATAATGCCATCGCTGGTAGTCATAGCAACAGCAAGAAAGTCAAATGTGAACAATTGTGACCTGAGTATTACCAAGGCCACCAACTATGGAATCAATCCCTTACAAAAGAACACGAAGACTAAGGAAACTATAGCCAATACAGAGCCTAGACAAGACTTCCTTTCTCCGATAGTTACAGAAATTAGATGGCCAAACAACATCAGAAGACTTTATGTGGAAAAGCTCAGTGATGTTGTTCACCCTAAATCGACTACCAGCTTCAGTGAAGCTTTATTTGACGACTGTCCTAAAATTCACAAAAGGAGAAAGGCAAAGCTATGACGTTGCTAGATTGGAAAGGTTTTTCTGTTGTATCGGCAAGCTCCTTCCAACAAATAACAACATGTTCAGAAAACTTGAATAGAGATGAATGACAATGAAAAATGAGCCAGTCTTTTCAGAATGTCCAAGATAACTGGGTAATAAATCGCACTAAATAATTCCAGGGCCTTCAAAACTATGTGAGTCAGTATATATCTTACAGTTAGCGTGTTGCCTGGGTTCAATATGATCCTAGGAAAGTGAAATGGCACATAACTCGACAGTGAACAGGGTTTCCGTGCATCATTAAAAGTAATTAAATTCGAATTTGTTCCTAAAAATCCTTAAAGCTTAGTAAAAATGGTATTATTACGACAGCGGAAGTCACGTGATCCTGGTAACACGTAATGCGTTCCAGAAAGATCGGGAAACATCACGAATAATCCAGTATATGCTAGGCGCCCTCTACTCTTGTATATAAGTGCACCAGACAATTAATTGGCAGGGTATAGCGGACAGAGAGATTGAAGACATAGACGGACAATTGAGGCAAATGCGGTAGTATGTATAGTGTGTGAATCATTCGTTGAAAATTATAGCGCGTGGTTAAGTGACTGTGGAAATTAAGTGTATTGCAAAGTTGTAATGAGAAAGAATAAACTAGTTTTATTTAAGAAACGACTTGTATCTCTGAAGTTTCTCGGGAAGAATTTCTACCGGAAATTATCAAACGAGCAGAGACGTAACAAACTGGTGTCAGAAGCGGGATAGAAGATAAATAAATAATAAAAAAAAAGATGGAAACGAGAGGTGGCAAATCAAACTACAGCTTCGCGGATTTGATGGCAGCAATACAAGAACAGTAAAATAAACAAGAAGAACGACAAAAGAAACAAGAAGAGAGATTACAGAAGTTGTTGGGGGGGGAAAAGAAAAAAACAAGAAGAGAGATTACAGCAGTTGTTGTTGGAAAAAGAAAAGAAACAAGAAGAACGAGAAAAGAAACAAGAAAAGAGGCAACAGCAGTGGCAAGAAAACTTGCAACACTGGGAGTTCGAACAGCAAAATAACCAATAGAGATTACAGCAGTTGTTGGAGGAAAAAGAAAAGAAACAAGAAGAGAGACTACAGCAGTGGTTGGAGGAGAAAGAAAATGAACAAGAAAAGAGACTACAGCAGTGGATAAAGGAGAAAGAAAATAAACAAGAAGAAAGTCTCCAATAATTGAGAGAAAGCCAGAATACACAAATGGAAAACATTAGTAAATTTCAAAGCGAATTAAATACATTAAAGGATGATTTACTGTCTTTTACACAAGGGAATATATTAGCCATCACCCTAATCAGCCTCAGACAATGGGAAGCCCCTTCAAAACCCCGCAGCTAAACCCTAATGCAGAAATCTTCAGTCCTGTTAGAAATCACATCCCAGATATGAATGTCAGCAATAGGGGTGATCTAGCGCGAAGGACGCCACAGGAATTCGATGGGAAGGCACCGTGGGAAACATATAGAGCACAATTTGAGCTCCTGGCAGAAATGATCGGATGGACAGAATAGCAGAAAGCAGTACATCTGGCAACGAGCTTGAAGGGACAACCACTGGAAATGCTTGAACAGTTGTCAGCAGACCACAGGCACAACTATAGAGCACTGGTAGCTGCTCTAGAACTCAAGTACGGAACCCAAAATCTGTCCGAAGTCTACAGGACTAGGTTTAGGACGAGAGTCCATGCGAAAGGGGAGAGCCTGCAAGAGCTGGCACAGGACTTGGAAAGTATGGCACTCAACTGCGCCACCCAATCTCCTGAAGTTGTTGCTGAGAGATCAGTTTGTAGATGCCTTGGACAGTCCACAACTGAAGATTCAAGTAAAGCTAGCACATCCCTTTACTATACAAGATACAATGGCCAGAGCTCTTGAATTCGAATCCTACGTTAAGTCCAGCATAGAGGTAC